>NC_140167.1:193123964-193165124 GCF_963971535.1 Notolepis coatsorum | reverse complement strand
ATTACCCAGTGGCAGTGGTGGATGTTACTCCAGCAAAACTGCATTTAAGATCGTGGCAAACACCACCCTTGAGTGGATAAGGTCTGAAAAGCTTGTCGCTGGGTATAATCGTCCAAGAGATGTCATTTTGAATCATCATAGATGAAAATACCCACAGAGAACAATGTGAATCAGCCAACAGACAAAGACGTTAGCTGGCTACCTTGAGAGAGAATTATGCAGTGATGGAAGCTCAGTTTGAAGGCCACACTCAGAGAGATAGACTTTGTTTCCACCACAGCTGACGTCTGGACAGCTATACAGTAACAAGAGAAGATAAACAGGTTGTACATTACATTTTCCAAGGGGGCGAGGGTAAGCAAGAGTAATGTAATTACTTTGATACAAAGTAAACAGCATAACTTTTTCAGGCAATAAGTGCTTTAGGTTTGTGCAGATGGAGTCAATGCAGCGGAGCCAGGTTGACAGGCAAAGCCACTGCGGCAAGTCGACGACCGCAGTTTAGAATACACAGCGACGTTATCACCCAGATGTTATCTAGGCTGGAGTTGACGCGCGGCTTCGTGGCAGGGCTGGGAGGGATACGTCGCTCACAGCACGACTGCGGCAACGTTCATCTGAAGACGGCGGAACGCTTTGTCCTTTCAGTGAGCACACACCTTTACCCGTTCTCCTGATAGAATGCTGCAATCAAGAGGTCTACATAATCCATAAATCCATAATCCTCTCTAGAGCAAGGTCGATGTCCTTAAGATTTGTCTTGCGAGAGGTAGATTTAGGCAAATATAACTGAGAGGGCATGCATACCATTACACTGCCTACTTGCCCATATGCGCATGTCCAGAGTTAATTATATTGTTATATTTTTTACACTGCCTATTTTTATTTGTATTCTATTTAAATGTTTTACTTCTCCACTGTACTATAATTCTATGGCCTCATGTCTCCTACTAGCTGTACCTACTGCCCCCCCTCCCCCATGCTGCTATGATGCCTGAATTTCCCCAAGGGGATCAATAAAGGAATATCTTATCTTATTTCATGAGGAGTAGCAAAAAAAAGGCAGATTTTAATCATGAGTCAATGAACTGATCAGGACCGTCATCTCGCAGATTTCCAAGTATCAATAGGTTTTAGCAAATCTGTCCTTTGTCAATTAGCCTCCTATTCCACTTAACCTCTTCCACCCGTGCGGTCCATCGGCAGACCGCAAATGACATCACGTCATAAATCAATCTGTCTAGACTGTCTGACAAAAGTATCGTTTTATTTTTCAAACGTATTCAAGTATAAACATCATAACCATGTCACAACAGCAGTTATAATGTATATTATCATCAATAGGTTAGTTTACCAATAGGTTAAAGTGTTATTAGATAGATTTTCGTTTTCGCTTTGCTGTTGTTTAGTTTGCGAAAGTCGACCATTTTGGAAACATTTTACGTCGGGAATTGTAGTTTTTCTGACGGAATTCTTCCGAACGACACTTCCCAAAGGCCTCTATGGGGTTTCAAGCTAATTACTTCGGTAACACTTTATAATAACACTCAGTTATAAGACCTTTATAAGGTATTTGTAGATAATGAACTAATCATGAACAAAACATTTATATACATTCGTAAATTATTATTAAATCATTTATAACTATATCTGTATAACATTTACTAATTAGTTCTACATTATTTATAACTCATTATCAACATTGTTTGTACTTGATTTGTTCATCATTAACTAATGTTATTTAATGTCTTGTAACACATTTGTAGATGCTTTGAAAATGGATATGAAAAAACTACTATACTGTACCTCAATTTATTTGTTCATGTTCCACAAATGATTTGTTAAGACATTCATAAAACATCAATAAATCATTTGCAGATGCTATTGTGTGCCCTAATCTAAAGTGAAGCCTATTCATCATTAACAAATGTCTAATACTGTTAATTATTTGTTTACTTTTTCATCACCTGTTACAAATGTTGTAGACAACTGTGATGAATGATGAATAGGCTTCACTTCAGATTAGGGCACACAATAGCATCTGCAAATGATTTATAGATGTTTTATGAATGTCTTAACAAATCATTTGTTAAACATTAAAAGACAAGTCTGGTAATTGCTTTGTGTGTATTCATAAAAGTCCACAAATAAACAAACTATTAGACATTTGTTAATGATGAATATGCTTCACTTTAGATTAGGGCACACAATAGCATCAGCAAATGATTTATAGATGTTTTATGAATGCCTTAACAAATCATTTGTTGAACATGAACAAATAAATGGAGGTACAGTATATTCGTTTTTTCATATCCATTTTTCAAAGCATCTACAAATGTGTTACTACACATTAAACAACATTATATAATGATGAACAAATCAAGTACAAACAATGTTGATAATGAGTTATAAATAATGTAGAACTAATTTGTAAATGTTATACAAATATATTTATAAATGACCTAATAATCATTTATTAATGTATATAAATGGTTTGTTCATGATTAGTTCATTATCTACAAATACCTTATAAAGGTCTTATAACTGAGTGTTATTATAAAATGTTACCATTACTTCTGTATGAATTTATTATCTCTTATTACTCTGGATAATAAACCACAAAAGTTAACGTTATTGGCATATATTGAAGCGCAGTTAGTTTATCTTCCCTATTTTTAGCATGTAGCAAATATTAGATTTGAAATTAGTTTCAAAATGGTGGAACCCTGGAAAAAAAAAAGCGATTTTCATTATCTGTTCTTATGCACGCCTGGTGATACTAAATCCAAATTGAACTCGGGCATTTTAAATATAAGATTTGGCACAATCCATAAATGTGCGAATTGGCTATAATAAGGTAATTTATAAGCCTGCTATTCTTTATTCTATAATAATATTTCAAATTGCATTGGTCCGGATGGGGGAATTCAGTACTGTATCTACAAAACCTTCTGTTTAATAATCTTCCCTTTATTCATTTCCTTAGATTTTTTTTACACATGATCTCAAGAAGGTACTAAACGAGATCAGTGGCAGTTCTTCATGTCTGGTAATTTTTAGCATGGTGTTATTCATGGTCAAAGATGCAAAGAAAAATCATAATTCATATTCTCCTTTGTTTCATCACAATTTAAGCAAGCCTAGTAATAGACACAATTACACACACTTATAAAACACATCCATATATAGAACATTACATTCTCCAAAGTTTGAGAAAGTTCACACATTGTTTTCCCATATTGACACATTGATTGCCAGTCAGCAGGGGGGCACTGTGGGCCGTCAGTGCCAGCGTTCTATTCAATGGGGAGAATGCAGTGTTTGCAGTGCTAAAAACTATAGCTATGGATCTAATAACATTTTCGATTGTCAGTGAGTTTCTTCCAGTCAACATGCAAAAAAACAGATAATTTTTTCATCCGTACATTTCCGTTTTATACCGTGGTGAATATGAGTATAGTTTGAGTGATTCTGAGTAATCCCAGGAAAAGACGCGAAAACTGCGTTTTATTGGAATTCAGTAAACACGTTGCCATTCCTCGCTTGGATCAACAATCAATCTGAAATCAATGCTAGATTATCGGTATTATCTTTCATCATGCACGCATGAAAGGGGGCTTGGAGCGGGGCGCCCATCCGTGCTGTGATGTGACCAACGGGACACAACACACACACACACATACTACACAGACACAGAGTGATCGCAGGGGAAAAAATATCGGATCAACGCAAGATTGGTAATAGAGAGTCCTTACCTGGTCTCTGATGTACTGCAAAAAGAATAATCCAATTATCTGATCGCCATTCCAGATATCCACAGCGATCCTGTCTCCGACGTTATCCGGTGGGGTCAGTTGTCCAAGCCATCCCTACAAGCGCTTGTTTTGCCGGAGTGTTTAGAACTCGCCCCCACGTCGCAGCTCGGTAGAGAAAAGAAACCACATTGTTTCAAACGGAGTGCAATAGCGGCCGCAAGGCGTTAGGTGGCGTTATTGACCGTCTGCGATCTCAGACACATTCAGTACAGCATGCACAAGGTGCCTCGATGGATTATGAATGGCAATAGCGGATAAAAGAAATAACGATCATAACAACAAGTTTACTCATTGTTGGCATTATTCGATTGGCGGGCTATAACGAGTTAACTCGTCATTGGCGGGGAATGTGTTAACCCTTGTGTGGTTGTTCGCATTGTGGTTACTGGGTGGACATTGGTCACAGGTCTGGTGGACCCATGACATTATTGGGATTAAAATAATAGAACCACAACAATGTAAATTACATGTTAACTGTATCTCAACCGCAAGCAATATAGACAGCATATATTGTTAATATTTAATATCTATCAATTAAAGCTACAATCTTTGTTTTTTTGTGGTAAAATGTGAGAAAAACAAGAATCCATTTTAACACTTTCAGTGCCAGGCCGTGTTTTCCTTTTTACCCCGTTGATGCCACGGTCCACGGCCCATGTAACGTTAATATCGCCTAATCTATGTTTTAAATTATGCTATGTGTCTAATCTGCCCATCGCTTATCAAAGAATCATTTTCCAGTCAACATTGGCAAAGCAGATTGTGTTTTTATCGCTTCATTTCCTTTTTATAGCATTTTCACAGCCATATCACATATAGTGGAAACGCTTATATTTCCATGAAAACGAGTCTGATTATCCTAACACTGATAACATAGATTCCTTACCTGACATCAAATGGTATCAAAATGTTATATTCCAATTCCTGATCACCATTTGAAGAAATCGATAAGTATATTGATCCAACGTGTGTACAGTATAACCCATGCTCGCCGCGGCTCAGAGGCTCCAGAATGAACTCTGGTAACTCCGTGGACTGGATAATGTGGACTGGAATATTTTTTTTCCCCATCCATTTTCATTGAGTCCATTCCAAAAGGGTGATTTACCATCTGGGAGACGATAGGGGGCGCTTTTTTCCACATCTGATCGCCGGCGGCCCCTGGATCTCCAACGGTAGGCTCGCGTGAAAAAAAAAAACAGAGAAAAGCCGCGACGTGGCTTTCAACGTCACAATCGTAAACCCAAGATTAGCCGCGAGTGGCGCTCAAAGTGTTAATCAAGACATGTTTATCATAAAAATATAAATTAACTTTTTTGGGTACATTGGACCCGAACACCAAGTACTACTGTATGTAATATAAATGTGTAGGGGGGCTAAGTACAATCGTTTTAAGGGTTTATGGTTAAAGTACAAGACGGTGTAAAGCTTTTATTTCCTCTCTGTCTGTGAGTCTGCAGTGTTGGGGCAGTAAAATAATGTTCTGCAACATCATCTGCCAAAGAGAGCAACCCAAGGTTGGATGCTGCTAAGTGGTAAAAAAAGTCTGTCTCATTATCGTGGAGGACAGTTTTATGATAATTTCATAAAAAAAACTGTGCACACTTTGGTAGGATGGGAAAGGAGTGTCGATACCCAAACTCAGTTGTCCTTCAGAAAGGGTGTTATTTCCATCAGGGTCCCCCATTTTCAATTCATCATATGACACACACGACATTGTTAGGGTTTGAAACCGATCAACACAGTACCTTAAAGGAGCGTGTGGCGGGGAACGAACCAATCCTCACAGACATACAGATAGCGTAACGTTAACTTGACAGCAATGTGGATACAGCTTTATTTGAGCAGTTGCTACTGTAACGTTACCTTAGTAGATTGTCATTCTGACTTAACTGCAGTAAACAAACTAACGTTAAACCTAAGTTAACTTACCAGTAAATTCAGTACATCGACAGCTGAAATCCACAGGACAGCCTGATCACAATAATCGACGGTCCAGTTACATTTCCCCCAACCAGAGCCGAACTAGAGCCACAGTCTGCGAATCAGAGGCAGAGTAGGGGCGGGTCTTCGGTGCCAGCAAGTTTGGTTGTCTCAACGTAAAGAATAATACTGTACATCTTAGCTGATTATCCATAAAAAACGCACGTTAATCGAAAATCGGAAAATACCACACCATTACTGTACCAATGACAGTCAAATAATCAACAGAAAAGCATTACATTGCAAAATAATATGTCCATGTCTGTAGTCAGGGACCGAAACTAAAGCCCGCCGCCCGTCAGGGGCGCTCAGTTTTTACCTTTGGCGCTTGACACTTAGAGGGCTGCCTGCCGTGTGGCGTGTAGACGTGTAGTTCATAACGATACTCTTATTTTGATTGTGCGAGTACAGATTATAGCCTCTCTCGTCTTTTTTTTCTCCGCCGCGAGATCGTTAAAAAACTACAAGTCCCACATTGCACTCAAGTCAACGGTCCAATCACAGTAGAGTGACGTGACTGGTTTCATGAGAAAGAAAGCAAATGACCAATCGGAAGCTCTCATTTGGCTTGTTTACTTCCTGAAACGCCACCATTGCGATATGCGGGCAGTCTGCTCTAGTCTATATCGGACCTCCATGAGCTACCATTACTGTTTAAACAATGACCCAGTCAACTATTCACTTTTAGTTTAATACATGACGAGGCATTGTCTAACGGTATCTAGCTGGCTAGCTACTGATAGCTGCTGATATCAACAAATGCTCCAGCAATAGTCGACTCGAGTGCATAATACCTCCGTTCCCTCGTTAGCTAGCTCACGTTAGCTAGCTCACATTAGATCTATCTGTCCCAGTAAACTAAATTGTCTTAACATTATCTACCGGGCTAGCAGTAGCTACAGATAGCTCCTGATATCAATGTCTTATAACATTGATTGAATGCGTATTCTAGCTGAGGGCATGTTGAATGTGATTTGACAAAACAACCATAACGTTATACCAATAGGGTCCAGCTGCATCGCCGGAGAATCCTTGCATGCTGAATGTAGGGTCTAGCTGAATATAGGGTCTAGCTGCAGGGCCGGAGAATCCTTGCTGGAGCTGGAGGCTACTCAAGTATACACACAGACAGTGGAGCTGTTTGCAGATAGCGAGCATTTTGACTTATTGCGTGGTGGCGATGTCTCGCAGATAATACAACTACAAGTATGATTATATAATATATATTTTATTTAAAAAAAAAATTATATAAAATATATATATATATATATTTTTTTTAAATTGGCAGGTAAGAAATATGCTTGGCGGGTAGATTCTTCCCATCTACCCGCCACTGGCCGGTGAGTCAAAAAGTTAATTTCGCTCCCTGTCTGTAGTGTGCACACACACACACACACACACATAGAAACGATAGTTCCCTCTTTCCACCCTGTAACTCGACTCCCCCTACTGGTTGAATCAGGCAGTGCTGCGTCACCTCCCGTCAACTCGCGTCACCAAGCTTGGTGCTGGCGGTAGAGGTTATATTTTCCAGTTCTCCATCTGTAGGCGATAATAAGGAATTCCAGTGTCTCTCACAGGGGTGTCAGGATGCGTGCGTGAGTGTGCACGAGTCTTGTGTGTTTGTATGTGTGTATGTGTGTGTGTGTGTGTGTGTGTGTGTGTGTGTGTGTGTGTGTGTGTGTGTGTGTGTGTGTGTGTGTGTGTGTGTGTGTGTGTGTGTGTGTGTGTGTGTGTGTGTGTGTGTGTGTGTGTGTGTGTGTGTGTGTGTGTACAGTGGTGGAAGAAGTACAGTACACAGTTCCTTTACTTAAGTTAAAAGTAGAAATACCCATATAAATGAGTACTCTGGTAAATGTAAACGTCCTCCATTCAAATTATACTTAAGTAAAAGTAATTTGCTATTGTCTAAAGTAAAAGTATGCATTATACATGACGTTTGTGTATTCCAGTGCTTTGGAGCATTACATCCTCGATCCATTGACCTCTAAAGGTTACGTTAAAGTGGTACGTGGTCCAGTTCTACTGCTCCGATTAAATGTTATGTTAAAGTGGTATGTGGTCCAGTTATGCTGCTCTGATTATGTCCTCTTTGACAGGCGTCAAATGTGAAAGCATATAATATTCATACATTGTTTCCATGTTTTCTATGCAAAAAGAAAATCTTCAAAGTAATGGGTAACTGATGGGTTCAGATAAATGTAGTGGAGTAAAAAGTATAAAGTTTAGTTCCCTAAAATGAAAATACTCACGTAAAGCACAAGTAGCTCGGAATTGTACTTAAGTACAATCTTATTTTCTACCACTGTGTGTGTGTTATCTGATGCTCTCCGGAATCTCCCTTTGGTCGTGTGTCTTCTTCATTCACACTTCACCAGCCTATCGGACGTGTGTGAGGTGAGAAGAGGACGGTAAAGTGAATGAAGCGCGCTGTCCTTCCTGATTAGCAGATTCATATCGTGCAGAGAGGGGAGGGAGCACCTGAACCACTCAATGGAAAATCACTTGTTTTGTCAATACAGGGGAACAGATGTCTATGGGTCAAAGTATCCCGCCGATCAATATATAAATGCAATATCTAGACGCTTAACTGGATTACCAACCCAAACAGATGCACCGAATAGAACAACAAGCGTTTGCTCTTTCTTGGAAATCGGACAACGACTTAATTTGAACCATTTGTAAATGCCCCTCTGCTCCTGAAGCAGTTATTTGGTACATATGCTGGTTGTTGTTATTTTTGTTGTTGTTATTGATGGTTGTTGATCAGGCAGATGGTAGACTGTGTCATAATCAGATTGTACGGTACAGTACACGGCGTGCATGTGTGTGGGTGAGGTTGTCGACAGAAGGGAGTCTGCTATGATTATTGAGGGTGATAATTACACAGGATTCCTCTCTCTCTCTCTCTCTCTCTCTCTCTCTCTCTCTCTCTCTCTCTCTCTCTCTCTTCTCTCTCTTTCTCTCTATCTATCTCCCTCTCTCTCTTTCATGCTCTCTTACTCTCTCTTTCTCTCTCTCTCTTTCCCTCTCTCTCTCATGCTCTCTCACTCTCTCTCTCTAACTCTCTCTCACTCTCTCTAACTATCTTTCTATCTCTTCCCCTCTCTCTCACTCTCACTCCCTCTCTCTCTCTCTCTCTCTCTTTCTTTTACACACTCACACATACGCTCTGGCACATACACACACATGTGAAGCCTAGCCTACTGGTAATTAACATAGATAATTAGGCAGACACCCACACATTCATATAGGGAACAAGGGTGTGTGTGTGTCTGCACACATACACACACATTCATGCTCTGGTAATTAAGAGTATTAATTACAAGCATAGTTGTCCCTGTGAGGCTCTGTATCACTCACAGACTGGCACACAGCAAAATACCTATTACTTTATCACTACCCCACGTTCGCTCCCTCCTTCTATCTCTCTTTTCCTCCCTCTCTATCTCTCTCTCTTCTCTCTCCTCTCTCTCGCTCCCCTCTCTCTGTCTTGTCTCCACACATTGTTAACGACACGCGCTAACACAGGGGCGTAGCTGGGGGGGGGGGGGGGGGGGTAGCTTAGGATGATTCCAAGGGCCCAGCACTGAGGGGGCCCCCCCAAAAAAAAAAAAAAAAAATTTTTTTTACAAGACATCACTCAGGTGTATTATTGATGCTCTCATTGATACTATGTTTGTTTCTGAAGTGTGTGTGTGTGTGTGTGTGTGTGTGTGTGTGTGTGTGTGTGTGTGTGTGTGTGTGTGTGTGTGTGTGTGTGTGTGTGTGTGTGTGTGTGTGTGTGTGTGTGTGTGTGTGTGTGTGTGTGTGTGTGTGTGTGAGATATATATAGAGAGAGGGGGGGCTTTGCATTGGTCCATTCATTGAAGATGAACGCAATGCGACATCCTTTACTAGGCTCACCCACCAACAGTGCAGGTGCTGAACTGCTGATCCGAATGTATAGGTAAAAACCATATTATGCGTTTTCATCAATAAAAAAATGGCCAAAAAAGATTTTTTTTTTTTTTTTTTTTTTTTTTAATAATAATAATAATGTAATAAAAGTCTGAAAATGAAGGGATTATGTCCATGAGTGTCATTTTTAGAAATTAAGGCCTGCCTCTTATATAAGCCTCTCTAATAAAGGCCAGGGCCCTCATTCATCAACGTGTGCGTAGAATATGTTCTATTTCCACACGTAAGCACAGAATGTAGAATCAGTGTACGCACAGGAAAATCGGGATTCATCAACCGTGCGTACACAGGTCCTATGCTCCTCTGTGTTGATGAATACCACTTTGTTCTACCGTCAATGCTCGTGCATGATTATCCATATATGGTCATGAAAGTGAGGAAACACCCCCCATGGGATGTGAAATAATGGACTGACCCGAGCGGAACTCTGAGAAACTTCACAGAGATTGTTCACTGCTGTCGAACCAAGAAGACACTATCGCGTATTATGGGATAAATAAAAGGCGGACTTGTAAACGGTGATGTCAGATATCAACGGCTCCCTAAGACCATTGCTGCAATTCTGCCTGGACAGCTCAAAATACTAATAAAGACCGTTCGTTGACCACTGTTTGGCGTTGGTTGTGTGTCATTATAACCGTGCTGTAATATGAATGCCTTTATTAGTTGTGTTCGATTGGCTATATGATTTTTAGAGGCATCTATTTTGTTGTCGGTATTACCGACAACAAAATAGATGCCTCTAAAAATCATATACTATTAGGTAGCCTATATGGATTACATATAATAGCAGCCATAGCCTACATTATGCAACAGTAACTTGCGCATACCAGTGTATGTGACGGACCAGTGTATACCTTATATCATATCATATTCAGGGCCGCCTGGGAGAAATGCGAGGCCCTGTGCGAGATTTTAACGCGAGCCCCCCCCCCCCCCCCTCAGCGAGCACAGCCTAGCCATCGAGAAAGGCCGCAATAGGCAGACTGTGTGTGTTAGAAAGAGAGAGATAGAGAGAGAGAGAGAGAGAGAGAGAGAGAGAGAGAGAGAGAGAGAGCATGTGTGTTTGTCATGTGTGTGTGTGTGTTAGAGAGAGAGCATGTATGAGAGATCCAAAAGGACAAAGATCAACACTTAAATCCAAAGAGAGAGAGAGAGAGAGAGAGAGAGAGAGACACATTGGAAAGAAATTGAAATGCTATTTGGCCCTAAACAGAGAGTACACAGTGGCATAATACCTGAGCACTGTGACTGAAGATCCTTGACTATGTACAGACTCAGCGAGCACAGCCTAGCCATCGAGAAAGGCCGCCATAGGCAGACTGTGTGTGTTAGAAAGAGAGAGAGAGAGAGAGAGAGAGAGAGAGAGAGAGAGAGAGAGAGAGAGAGCATGTGTGTTTGTCATGTGTGTGTGTGTGTTAGAGAGAGATCATGTATGAGAGATCCAAAAGGACAAAGATCAACACTTAAATCCAAAGAGAGAGAGAGAGAGAGAGAGAGAGACACATTGGAAAGAAATTGAAATGCTATTTGGCCCTAAACAGAGAGTACACAGTGGCAGAATACCTGAGCACTGTGACTGAAGATCCTTGACTATGTACAGACTCAGCAAGCACAGCCTAGCCATCGAGAAAGGCCGCCATAGGCAGACTGTGTGTGTTAGAAAGAGAGAGAGAGAGCATGTGTGTTTGTCATGTGTGTTAGAGAGAGAGCATGTATGAGAGATCCAAAAGGACAAAGATCAACACTTAAATCCAAAGAGAAGAGGGTCTATACCAGAGAAACCAAAGCAGCAAGGAGCCAATGGCCGACATCAGCTAAATAGGCTAGCCAGGTACTGTGACACCAGGCCACACACAGCTTTGGCCAACGGCCCAACGCTACCCAAGCTACACAAACGACCAAGACATTCACACACAGCACATGTCGTATCTCCAAATGTTGTGAAGTAGCATATGTTTTGCCTGGAAAAAAACATCGTTATTAACAAAACATTCGGGAGGGGAAGGAAGGAAGAGTGGGGTAATGTCATGACATTTTCATTAATCTTACCTGCACCAAGGAACGCAGGGCGAAAGGCCGCAACACAGGTCTCCACGTTGACGAAAGGCCTCTCGCTGGCGGGACAAAAATAACCCCCTGCTATTCTCACGGCTAATGTCAATGGTCGTAGCACAAGCTAACAGCTAACTCAAGGCTAACTGATAGCATCAAACGAACGTTCCCAGCCGAGCACAGCCGGCAGCTGACGTCGACTCGTAGCTAAACAGCTAACTGGCTAACAGTTAGCTAACCAGGCTATCGCTAACCATTAGCTAACGCAGAAGCAAGCTATGCGGCTACATTCATACAGGTGCTGACACCATGCCACACACCGTTAGCTACTAGTAGTACTACAACAGCTAGTCGGCCAGTTTAGCGAGAGAGAGAGCGAGAGAGAGAGAGAGAGTGATGTCCACGGCGGGAATAGAATTGAGTTAATAGAATAGGTTAAAAACTCACCAAACGTCCAAGAGGATGGAGACAACCGCGTGGAGTTGACGAAGTTCATCTGCCAAACGACCATCCTCTTCATCTTGGCTGTATGCGCTGTCTCTAGGTTAGCTAACGCTAGTTGCCTTTAGCTAAGCTAGCTACTAGCCGACATCATCATGGCTATACCATGACAATGCTCCGGCCATTTGTCCCGCCAGCGAGAGGCCTTTCGTCAACGTTCCTTGGTGACCGACCGACTGATAATGACCGACCTCTTTCTTCGTCTTGGCTGGCATAACTAAGCATAATAGTCAAAAGCTGCACGCGCGAAATAGTCAAACGCAGCTGACTCACGCCGGCGGCCGCGTACTACACATGATGTAAGTTTAACCACTCCCTTCGTTGAAACCAATAGTATGTCTGCTGCAGAGCCCCAGAGGCTGAGCTCCAATAGTGAGTCACTGCAGACCCAGGAACAAGTCAGACACATTCTACAAACGTGTCTAATGTGAAATATATAAGCATATAAGCAAAACTAGATTTTAGGTCTGTGATGAAAAAGGGCCTCGCGGGAAGGGGGGCCTCGCAAAAAAAAAATTAAAAAAATAAAAAATAAAAAGATTTTTTTTTTTTTTTTTTTTTTTTTTTTTTTTATTTATTTTGCGAGGCCCCCCTTCCCGCGAGGCCCTGTGCGACCGCACTGCTCGCACACCCCCTGAGGCGGCCCTGATCATATTCATATAATAGTTTACTCTATCAGCATACCATCATGTAATATGTTCTTTGTTAGAACTCAACTCGTTAGACAGGCTGACAGACGTGTACACTTACGGTGATGTCGGATATGATATCTATTAACCATTGCTGCCTGGGCAGCGCAAACACTAATAAAGACCGCGCTGGAATATGACTGCCTTTTCCCATGTTGTTTGATTAATACCCAGGGATTAAAGTTCTCCTCAATTTTATTCCAAATCGCGATGGATCTCCCGTCAATTTTCTACCTGCTGCATATGATTTCTAGAGGCATACTACAATCTATTTTGATGTCAGTATTGGGTAGCCTATATAAACAATAATACGAGAGCATATACAAGAACAATGAATCTCACTGCATGTATGATGTAGCCTGCCTTTCAATACATGAACTTGAATTCCATCATGTTTGTGTGCGGGACTCACAAGGCTGTTGTCACAATGGGTGGTACCGGTACAGTAATAATAACAGTCCACACAATATCACGATGGACCATGCCATAGCCTATGTTCTATTAGGACATGATCTGTGACGACAAATGTTCTAGAATGTTTGATTAAGATATCATACTCTGACAGCATGCCTATGATCAACAAAAACGCGAACTTGAATCCCATCATATACATAGTCTGTCCACTATCTGGTGTCATTGCAATGCGTTTTCTATTCTTTCTTATGCAGTAAAAAGGGGGAAGAACACTATATCGTGGGTGTTCATATGACTCTGCTTACAGCTTCGAAACTCCACTTGTTTCGTTTAACGTAAAGCCTTTTAAATATAATCAAAACGTTCCCGTGTTTCTGCGGTCTGTGCGCAAAATAATAACGAGTTGAGATACGCGGAGCGCAGTCAGTCAGTAGCCTACACCCCGTATATTCCGATAACGCTATATAAACCATGCTGCATTCATTCTGAGAGAAAGATCTATTATTCCAAATGCTATTTATAGGGTTTTGACCATAATTACACTACTGTTGCTATTTTACAATGAACTATAATGAATTACGGTTCATACAGAAGTTCTGTGCAGACTCAGGGAGGAGGCAGAGAAGGAGAGAAAGAGACCCAAGAGTTACAGGTAATGGAAATATCAGACAGCTTAAAGTGTAGGATAACATAACAAATTAAGACACAAAATAGGCTATATTTACAGCAGACCCTGTTATTGTTCCTTGTTGGTATTTTTTATCTCTTTCTTATTAAAAACTTGGCCTATTTGAAAGGAGATTGATTTAATAAAAATAAAAGAGCAAAAAAAAATATACAGTATATATACAGTATATAAATATATATATATATTAATATATTATTATTATTATAGTAATTGGCTATCATACTGCAATATAAACTGAGTTTTATAGTGAAAAGAGCAGCTTTATTGGTCAAGATTGAAGGCTCTATATTGCAGGAAATTGCACGTACAGATTCATTAAATGAAAAAAAAATCTGCCGTGGAGGGGGTCGTCCATACCACCCCTTGCATGTCACAAAAAAAAAAAAATTAATAATAAAATAACAAAAAAAGAAAAAAAAGATTGTACCCCCACTTTCAACTATAACTTGGCGGCCATGTGCACGCGCACACACAGTCACACACACACACACACACACACACACACACACACACACACACACACACACACACACACACACACACACACACACACACACACACACACACACACACACACACACACACACACACACACACACACACACACACACACACACACACACACACACACACACACACACACACACACACACACACACACACACAATCCTATAAACAAATGGTGGGTAATTAGTGGGAGACTGATTGTTGGCCACAGGTTAACCTTAGCTAGCATGGGGACAGAGGGAGAGCAGCTCATTAGGAGCACAACACAGCACTGTGCCAGAGGGGCAGGAACAGAGTATTTGTTGAGTTTCGTACCCTCCACGTTTTCGCCACATTTGGTTTTCCTTCCCACAACCTCATAACAAGCCGCATGAATATAGACGAGGACGGATATTTCGCTTTTGTGAATCCAATAGAGATACTTTGGCCTTTCACTGTATCAAGATGCGACCATCTATAAGCCAGGGGTGCCTAGATCAGTATGGGACCCCAGGGCCCCGTTCCCCGTACCTGGTTCAACTAAGTCGATCAAGATGTCATTATCCAGATTCAGTTAACCCGATGTTTGAAGCCGGGATTTTCCTGTTCCTCGAAGGTGGATTCAGTCTCGTTAACTCAAGCCAGACTTGAGACCCAGGATAAGTGTGCGCGGCCGCTTCATTTGAAAAGCCAGCACGTATCGATAGCAGAGATCCTGATTCTTTAGCGGCATTGATTGATTAATTGATTTAAAACTTTATTAACATATTGCAGTACGGCTCAATCGCCTCGCCGACAAGTTAAATGCGTTATCTATAGGCTAATTTTAAGTCCCTCATTACCTCAATCAATCAGATTATATTTCTTTAAACTTGCCTGCTGGATTGAATAATCAAATGAGATCTTGCTAGCGAAAATAATTAGTTAAACTGTTATACAGGATAACGATACGGCTCTCTTCCCATTGATTGATGTATGGTCAATCTTTTACTTATCTCCACTGTGGTCTAACGGGTTCTTCTTTTGACTTTCACGCAGACGACCGGGGTTCGAAACCTAGTCTTCCCCTTCTTTTTGCGATGTAGGAATAATTCAATTTGGTGCACGTTGAGAGCTATATAAAGAATGACATCCTCAATGCATGTAGATTTATAATATTTTAACTTACAACTAGGCTACTTTGGCGTATAATCATTAATATTATATTCCAAAAAATTATATTGGAAACACGGGGTTTCGAACACCGGTCGCTGGGTTGGCAGGATTGAGCTGCGCCACCGTGCCAGATGGGATAAATTCATTGTTTATACATTAATGAACGAGAGACCCGTGTTTAGAATATTCTGTATTTTGAATGAAGTTTTATCTCTTTATCCTCATTCATTAATGTGACGTCAACGGCTCATTCAATTTCTCAAATCCGTCAAACAGCGCATCTCATCAGACATCTTAATCCCAGTTACAATTAAAATAACCACATAATGTGTACATCGCACCGAGCGAGCGCCACGGTATATATAACGTGCATTATTTAGGACAAAGTGAATTTAGTATCAGCATTTTGGGTCTATTTTACATTTCAAAAGCCCCCTCTGGAAGAATGGAGCACAAAAACGTAATTCAGAATGGTATAATGCAGATCGTAGACTGTGGGAATAATTTCAGGAAACGGGCTGTCACTTCTTTGCGGGGGCGTGGCTGTGCTTCATCCGGCTAACTTGAACTTAAACCCTGCTTTCGACCAGGCTCAAACTTTTGGATCTGTTGTCATGGTGATTTGGACAATCCAGGTACGGGGAACCGGAAAGTCCGGCTTAAGTCAGACTTCACCGAAAGTTATCCGGCTAACTCAGTTATCCAGGTACGGGGAACGGGGCCCAGCTGAGTATATTAATCTCACCCTGGGACTCAGTCACATTAAAACACGTCGGTACTCGTATCGTGTCACATTAACACTAGGGTTGTCAGGCGATTAAAATGTGTATCTAATTAATGACATGCTTTGTTATTAATTAATCTGCATTAATCACTTATATCAATATTTACTGAGAGAAGCAGAACTACTAATTACACAAAGTCAGCCCTAGCTTAGCGCTCGTAGGCGGTAAAAGGCCATCACATTAAAACATACTGGTACTCTTGTCAAGTCACATTAAAACATACTGGTACTGTAATCAAGTCAAATTAAAACATACTGGTACTCTAATTCCCTTATCGTTGATGATGATTGTGTATGTACTGTACTATGAACCATGCTTCTCACTTCACCTTTCATCCCTTCTCTCCTAATGATGTACTTGATGCCCAATTCCCAAACGACCCTGCTTAGCAAGAATCCTGGCATCTTTGGTAAACAACCAATTCAAGTCTTTTCATTCAATTCACTTGGTTTTAAATCGGCATCAATCTGGTTTTAGAGCTAATCACAGCACTATTTAATCTATTACATTAGTTACAAATAATATAGTATCTGCATTAGATAAAAAGAAACTGCCCTTTTTGTGGATCTGTCATACTGTATTGATTGATTGATTGAAAACTTTATTAACAGATTGCAGAATGGGTACAGTACAGTACAGCTCAATACATACAATTGTTAAGGGGATGCAGATCAGAGAAAGACTTTCGTCTTGTTTACATCAGGGTCCCCCATTTTCAATTCATCGTAACATATATGACATACATGACATACAGATAGACAGTACTGCTACATCTATATATTTATGACATACCAGATTTGTAAATACAGTACTGTTTGTGATACAAAGAGAGTCCAGAAAAAAAAGTATATACATTTGACGTAGAAACTGTACATTGGATTGGGTAGGTGGGGGCGGGGGGGGGGGGGGGGACTGTACATTGGAGGTGGTTGGGTGGGTGGGGGGGGGGGGGGGGGTTGGGTAGGAGGGGTGGGTGGGGGACACTGTACACTGTACAACTGTACAAACAAAACTGTACATTGGAATATTGACAAGACCATACTTGGTAATTTACTGTACATTGGAGGGGGTTGTGTTAGGACATTTACAGGGGCCAGTTTTTAATTGCAGTCTCCCGTAGGTAAGCATTTGATACAGTTATCCTCTACTCTTATATGTGTGATTGGTTTCAGAATTACTAGTTTGAGAGGCGTCGAGTGTATGGATTTTAGGTGCCAAGTCTGAGTTTTGCGTAACAAATGGTGTTCCTCAAATCCGGCCTTCTTCACCATTTATATGTATGATATTGTGTCTTCACTGAATGGTTGTCAAGCCCATCTGTATGCTGATGACACTGTATTGTATATTGCTTCCGGAAGTTGCATTGCAGGAAGAACCAGAAATATTGATTATAATGGCATCTAGCATCATATAGTCAGCCTTTTGTTTTAATGCCCCGCCTTCTTGGAATCATATTCAATTCACCCTAAAAAATCAATACTCTTACATACTTCAGTATGTAACTGTTTTTCATTTGATCATCTTTTGAATTCATTCAATGTCAAACAATATCAATACCTTTGGACATACAGTAGCAGGCGTGACACACAAGCCAAGGAGATTGATTGTAGCTTCAAGAGATGTACGCGTGTGTTCTCAGTTAATTAGCTAGACTTGCTCTCTATCACTGGAGCTGCAGTGCATCCTCTCCGCTTCAGGTGCCTGACATCATTTACGGAGGTGCTTTACAGTTCATTCACAAATGTCAGAGTGGTGGAGTGTTTGGATATTGCCGGAGGGCATCTTCCGCTTCCTCCGCGGAGGCCACAGCACGGCTCTCGCACCCTGAGCATATGAGCGGAATCAGGACACGAGGTTGGACAGACGAGAAGCGAGGGACAAAATGTGGACATACTGTACAACCCGGGCGTGCGTTGTGCAGTCGAATCTGAGTCAAACACAGTAACTCACTGTTACTCACAGGTGACATGGAGCGTATTGCCTAAACAGGCAGATCTATACCAGCTAACATTACACACGTAGTGGTGACACCCTGTACACACTGCTACAGCTTAGTGTCGTATTTGTAAGGTTTTGTCCATTGCTCACCTACTCGCTCTGTTCCTTTAAGCCTACTCGCTCTGTTCCTTTAGTTTTCTGTTAATCAATTGCATTCTCCTCACCTCACTTGCCCCCACCCTCGCGTTCGTTTGCTCTTCAGCAGCCACACCCTTGGACTACCTGTCATTATGTGTTTGATTGGTCTGGTGCCGAACACACACTTCTAGTTTCAAGTATCAATTACCTTCACGCACCTGACGTGGATTCTAATTAGTTCCCCTGTGGGCTTTAAGTACCCCGCTCTCCCCTCAGTTCCTGTCGGGTCGTTCCGTATCATATCTCTATCACCAAGACTCCTTCGGGAGGTTCTCTGTCTGTTATGCTGTTTTCATCTCCGGCGTGAGATGCGCTCTAGCCTTCGCCTCCTGTCGCCGTTTGCCTGGAAGGAGACACTGGACTGCGCTCTCTAAACTTCCACGGGAGGTATTCCAGTGTTCCACTTCAGACCTCCGCGCAGCAGACGTCCAGACGCGCATCCAGACCTCCGCGCCAGATGCACTCAAGCCTTCGCCACCTGTCGTTGTTTGCCTGGAAGGAGACACCGCACTGCGCTCTCTAAACCTCTACGGGAGGTATTCCGGTGTTCCACTCCAGACCTCCGCGCAGCAGATGCGCTCTCCGTACCGGCGCGTACTCAAAGCAGACGCGCACCATCCAGACCTCCGAGCCTGGCGCGCTCTTCCGCGCAGACGCGCTCTTCACTCCAGACGCGCATTCAGACGCACTCCAGATGCGTCCTCCGTACCGGCGCGTACTCCAAGCAGTCGCGCACCACTCAGACCTCCGCTTGGACAACCCGTTCCCCGTGGCGACGCGCTCGCCCTGTTGATCCTGCTCTCTTTACGCACAGCGCCTGGGTGAGTTTTGCAAGACTGTCTTTGACCCTATTCGTTTTTCGTGTGTTTAAGACACTGAAGATATCCTGCTTTTTGTCAGACTGTCACTCACCCAGTGTCAGCTTTTTGGATTGTTCATTGGGATAATATTTGCTTTAACATCGCTCACTGTGTGTATTCACACCGAAGATATTATCACTTGGATTATTGTTTGGACTTCGCTGACTGTGTGTATTCACACCGAAGATACTGTCACTTGGATTATTATTGGGACTTCGCTCACAGTGTTTATTTGCACCGAAGATTCTATCACGTGGATTTGTGTTTGGGACGTTACTCAGTGTGTATTTACACCGAAGATTCAGTCACTTGGATTACTCTGTTTTGGGACAAGTCACTTCTCCTGTCACCTGCTCTGTTCCCAACTGTACTCTGAGCTAACCCGCTCCCTCTCTCCCTCTCGGTCCCGTTTACCACCTCGGAGAGCTGCCGAGAGGAATCTGCAGAGCGGCTCTGACGTCACCGTCTGCTTCCCCAGACGAACCATCCCGGGAGAAGCTGCAGAGCAGCAACATTCTTCTAATGCTTGTATCCCAGTCTTTGTCTGTTTTCCCCACTCTTGTCCTCCTAGTCCTCCCTGTCCCCAGCCCGCCTCCGCGGGCCTCTGTCCCTGTTTTCCCCTCTCTAGTCCTCCTAGTCCTCCCTGTCCAGTCCTCCTATTCATCCTAGTCCTCCCTGTCCAGTCCTCTCTAGTCCTCCTAGTCCTCCCTGTCCAGTCCTCCTAGTCATCCTAGTCCTCCCTGTCCAGTCCTCCTAGTCCTCCTAGTCCTCCCAGTTCCTGCCCTTGTCCCTTGCCCTGTCCTGTTTCCCTTAGCCTTCCCCTTAGCCAGCTCGCCTCTTAAAGGCACTGTGCCTTTTCCCATTTCTTGTTTTCCAGTATTTTGTGTTCTCCCTTAAAGGGACAGTGCCGTTTTCTGTGTGTTTCAATAAATGCCCAGTTCTTGGCTTACTCTCATACCTGTCTTGTGTTGTGCGATTGGGGTCGGTTACAAACCATAACAGTACGACCCGACCGATCGACGACCCCAGCCAGCACAGACGGTGTATGTTGAGTTTGCCTTTTTTTTTTGTTCCCTCTAGTTCCCCTGTTAGTTCCCCTGGTTGCTCCCCTGTTAGCCTGTTGACTCCCCTGTTGCTTCCCTGTTAGCCTCGTTAGCTCCCCTGCAGCTTGTTAGGCCTCTACTACCAGCATGGCCCCAGTCTGCTAGCTTTGCCCCGGCTGCTAGCACAGCCTCTATGTTAATGCAGCCCTTGCTGCTGGCATAGGCCCTGTAGCTAGCCATGCCCAGGCAGCTAACCCAGTCCCTCAGCATGGCCCCAGTCTGCTAGCTTGGCCCCGGCTGCTAGCACAGCCTCTATGTTAATGCAGCCCTTGCTGCTGGCATAGGCCCTGTAGCTAGCCATGCCCAGGCAGCTAACCCAGTCCCTCTGCATGGCCCCAGTCTGCTAGCTTAGCCCCGGCTGTTAGCACAGCCTCTATGTTAATGCAGCCCTTGCAGCTAGCATAGGCCCTGTAGCTAGCCATGCCCAGGCAGCTAACCCGGTCCCTCTGCATGGCCTCCACTTTTTGTGTAGCCTTCCCACTGCTAGGACTGCTCCTTCAGCTAGCAAGGTCAGTTTTCCCACTGCTAGGACTGCCCTTTCAGCTA
Organism: Notolepis coatsorum; assembly: GCF_963971535.1. NCBI lineage: Eukaryota > Metazoa > Chordata > Actinopteri > Aulopiformes > Paralepididae > Notolepis > Notolepis coatsorum. The sequence continues at coordinate 193,143,948 of NC_140167.1, read as the reverse complement.
GCAAGGTCAGTTTTTTCCCACTGCTAGGACTGCCCTTTCAGCTAGCAAGGTCAGTTTTTCCCACTGCTAGGACTGCCCTTTCAGCTAGCAAGGTCAGTTTTTTCCCACTGCTAGGACTGCCCTTTCAGCTAGCAAGGTCAGTTTTTCCCACTGCTAGGACTGCCCTTTCAGCTAGCAAGGTCAGTTTTTTCCCACTGCTAGGACTGCCCTTTCAGCTAGCAAGGTCAGTTTTTCTCCCACTGCTAGGACTGCCCTTTCAGCTAGCAAGGTCAGTTTTTTCCCACTGCTAGGACTGCCCTTTCAGCTAGCAAGGTCAGTTTTCCCACTGCTAGGACTGCCCTTTCAGCTAGCAAGGTCAGTTTTTCCCACTGCTAGGACTGCCCTTTCAGCTAGCAAGGTCAGTTTTCTCCCACTGCTAGGACTGCCCTTTCAGCTAGCAAGGTCAGTTTTTTCCCACTATTAGGACTGCCCTTTCAGCTAGCAAGGTCAGTTTTTTCCCACTGCTAGGACTGCCCTTTCAGCTAGCAAGGTCAGTTTTCTCCCACTGCTAGGACTGCCCTTTCAGCTAGCAAGGTCAGTTTTCCCACTGCTAGGACTGCCCTTTCAGCTAGCAAGGTCAGTTTTTCCCACTGCTAGGACTGCCCTTTCAGCTAGCAAGGTCAGTTTTCTCCCACTGCTAGGACTGCCCTTTCAGCTAGCAAGGTCAGTTTTCCCACTGCTAGGACTGCCCTTTCAGCTAGCAAGGTCAGTTTTTTCCCACTGCTAGGACTGCCCTTTCAGCTAGCAAGGTCAGTTTTCCCACTGCTAGGACTGCCCTTTCAGCTAGCAAGGTCAGTTTTCCCACTGCTAGGACTGCCCTTTCAGCTAGCAAGGTCAGTTTTCTCCCACTGCTAGGACTGCCCCTTCAGCTAGCAAGGTCAGTTTGCCCCACTGCTAGGACTGCCCCTTCAGCTAGCAAGGTCAGTTTTCTCCCACTGCTAGGACTGCCCCTTCAGCTAGCAAGGTCAGTTTGCCCCCACTGCTAGGACTGCCCCTTCAGCTAGCAAGGTCAGTTTTCTCTCACTGCTAGGACTGCCCCTTCAGCTTGCAAGGTCAGTTCCCCACAGCTAGGACTGTCCTTCCAGCTAGCTTGTTCTCTCATGCTGGTCCAGCCCTGTCTGCCAGCCTAGTTCCGGCAGCTAGCGCAGCCTCTATGTTATTGTAGCAGTACAGCTAGCATAGGCCCTGTAGCTATCAGTGCCCTGGCAGCTACCCTTTCCCTCTGCTAGCCCCTTCCCTGTTCCACTCTCCAGTGCCCCTGTTCCAGCCCTGTCTGCTAGCCTAGCTCCGGCAGCTAGCGCAGCCTCTTTGTTAATGTTGCATTACAGCTAGCATAGGCCCTGTAGCTATCAGTGCCCTGGCTGTTACCCCTCAGCTCCTCTGGTTACCCCTCAGCTCCTATAGTTACCCCTCAGCTCCTCTAGTTACCCCTCAGCTCCTCTTGTTACCCCTCAGCTCCTCTAGTTACCCCTCAGCTACCCTAGTTACCCTTCTGCTACCCTGTTCCTTGCTAGCCCCACTTTAGTTGTAGCTTCCCCTGCTAGCATGGCCCTGTACTCTTTGTTTGTTGCCTTGTTTTGTCCCCTGCCGCTCTGTCTGTATTTTTGGGTCGCCGGGTGGCTCCCGTGGAGGGGGGGGGTACTGTAAGGTTTTGTCCATTGCTCACCTACTCGCTATGTTCCTTTAAGCCCACTCGCTCTGTTCCTTTAGTTTTCTGTTAATCAATTGCATTCTCCTCACCTCACTTGCCCCCACCCTCGCGTTCATTTGCTCTTCAGCAGCCACACCCTTGGACTACCTGTCATTATGTGTTTGATTGGTCTGGTGCCGAACACACACTTCTAGTTTCAAGTATCAATTACCTTCACGCACCTGACGTGGATTCTAATTAGTTCCCCTGTGGGCTTTAATTACCTCGCTCTCCCCTCAGTTCCTGTCGGGTCGTTCCGTATCATATCTCTATCACCAAGACTCCTTCGGGAGGTTCTCTGTCTGTTATGCTGTTTTCATCTCCGGCGTGAGATGCGCTCTAGCCTTCGCCTCCTGTCGCCGTTTGCCTGGAAGGATACACTGGACTGCGCTCTCTAAACTTCCACGGGAGGTATTCCAGTGTTCCACTTCAGACCTCCGCGCAGCAGACGTCCAGACGCGCATCCAGACCTCCACGCCAGATGCACTCAAGCCTTCGCCACCTGTCGCCGTTTGCCTGGAGGAGACACCGCACTGCGCTCTCTAAACCTCTACGGGAGGTATTCCGGTGTTCCACTCCAGACCTCCGCGCAGCAGATGCGCTCTCCGTACCGGCGCGTACTCAAAGCAGACGCGCACCATCCAGACCTCCGAGCCTGGCGCGCTCTTCCGCGCAGACGCGCTCTTCACTCCAGACGCGCATTCAGACGCACTCCAGATGCGTCCTCCGTACCGGCGCGTACTCCAAGCAGTCGCGCACCACTCAGACCTCCGCTTGGACAACCCGTTCCCCGTGGCGACACGCTCGCCCTGTTGATCCTGCTCTCTTTACGCACAGCGCCTGGGTGAGTTTTGCAAGACTGTCTTTGACCCTATTCGTTTTTCGTGTGTTTAAGACACTGAAGATATCCTGCTTTTTGTCAGACTGTCACTCACCCAGTGTCAGCTTTTTGGATTGTTCATTGGGATAATATTTGCTTTAACATCGCTCACTGTGTGTATTCACACCGAAGATATTATCACTTGGATTATTGTTTGGACTTCGCTGACTGTGTGTATTCACACCGAAGATACTGTCACTTGGATTATTATTGGGACTTCGCTCACAGTGTTTATTTGCACCGAAGATTCTATCACGTGGATTTGTGTTTGGGATGTTACTCAGTGTGTATTTACACCGAAGATTCAGTCACTTGGATTACTCTGTTTTGGGACAAGTCACTTCTCCTGTCACCTGCTCTGTTCCCAACTGTACTCTGAGCTAACCCGCTCCCTCTCTCCCTCTCGGTCCCGTTTACCACCTCGGAGAGCTGCCGAGAGGAATCTGCAGAGCGGCTCTGACGTCACCGTCTGCTACCCCAGACGAACCATCCCGGGAGAAGCTGCAGAGCAGCAACATTCTTCTAATGCTTGTATCCCAGTCTTTGTCTGTTTTCCCCACTCTTGTCCTCCTAGTCCTCCCTGTCCCCAGCCCGCCTCCGCGGGCCTCTGTCCCTGTTTTCCCCTCTCTAGTCCTCCTAGTCCTCCCTGTCCAGTCCTCCTAGTCATCCTAGTCCTCCCTGTCCAGTCCTCTCTAGTCCTCCTAGTCCTCCCTGTCCAGTCCTCCTAGTCATCCTAGTCCTCCCTGTCCAGTCCTCCTAGTCCTCCTAGTCCTCCCAGTTCCTGCCCTTGTCCCTTGCCCTGTCCTGTTTCCCTTAGCCTTCCCCTTAGCCAGCTCGCCTCTTAAAGGCACTGTGCCTTTTCCCATTTCTTGTTTTCCAGTATTTTGTGTTCTCCCTTAAAGGGACAGTGCCGTTTTCTGTGTGTTTCAATAAATGCCCAGTTCTTGGCTTACTCTCATACCTGTCTTGTGTTGTGCGATTGGGGTCGGTTACAAACCATAACAGTATTACTAGTAATGAACCAGTTTCTCACCAAAGAAGAAAATAGCCCTGGCCTATTTTATTGTATTATTCTATTCTATTGTACTTTTTTTTTTTTTTTTTTTTATATATTCCATTGTATTGTATTCTACTAGGGCTGACCCCTATTAGTCGAATAGTCGACTAATCGATCTAAAGGAGCCATAGTCGACTGCCAACCTCTTAGTCAAAAAAATAAATAATATTATAAATATTTTTTATTTATTTATTTATATATATATATTTTTTGTATCATTCTTTCCAAAAGAAAAGAGGCCTAGAAGTGTGGCTAACGCTAATGGCACGCATACAAGAGGCTAACTGCCTAAGAAAACAGGCACAGAGGCACTGAAAGAGGATTTCAGTCTAATGAACACACTAGACTAGACAAATATCAAGATGTATCCATCAGTGGACCAATTGCATGCTTTTGCAGAGGAAAGGGAGCCTTCCGTCAGACATTAAGCACCCCCACAACCCAAAAAAAAATTAAAAAAAAAATTAAATGAAAAAAAATTATACTTGTTTTTTTTTCAACAAAAAAAATTATAGTCGACTAATAGTCGACTATCTGCAAATTTCGGCCAATCATAGTCGACTATCCAAATCCTTAGTCGGGGACAGCCCTATATTCTACCTTTTATTTAGTTCTACCTTAATTGTCCGTCTGTTTAATGTCGCACCAAACGACCAAAACAAATCCCTTGTATGTGCAAACTACTCGGCAATAAAGACCTTTCTGATTCTGATTCTGATTCTTCTGATTCTGAAGAGGGTATGTGAATGAATGTGGCCAATCAAAGCCGTAATAATTTACTCAGTCGGTGGATCCAGTTAATAAAATTGATTAACTCAGAATGAAAGTATCAAATACAAATTACTCAGAGAATGTGGCTTGAATGGCTCTCACCAAAGTAACTAGCTGTTGAAACCTGGGAGAAGAGACCGATTTACATTTGGGGGACCCTCTTTATAGACACAGGAGGGGGGGGGGGGGGGGGGGGCAATAAAACTGGGGGGGGGGGGTAGCTCATAGGAGACAGAAGTCTTCGTCCTCCACAGGTATCAAATCAACAGTTAAATAGCTCTTGGAGTGCGTTAGCGTGCAACACAGCTGTCTGCCGCTCTCGCTTCTTACTATCTGTGTAATGAGGACGTAGTATAATCACCTGGGTACAAGCCGTTGTGATCACTCCATGTGGCATATTTGCTGATTATCATGTATTGTATTATTGTTGCATTGCTACTCCGACTCTTCCTATTTCCACCTGTGTTGACGACGTGCAGTGAAGCCCGGTCCTGTAACAGCGTCCCTGCTTCTCTCTCTACAGTGGACGGCTGTACCGACTGGTCGGTGGACTACCTGAAGTACCGGGTGCTGCAGGGCGAGCCGGTGAGGCTGAAGTGCGCCCTGTTCTACGGCTACATCCGGGCCAACTACAGCCAGGCCCAGAGCGTGGGGCTCAGCCTCATGTGGTACCGCAGCTCGGGCCTGGGCCACGGGGACTTCGAGGAGCCCATCTCCTTCGACGGCGTGCGCATGAGCAAGGAGGAGGACGCCCTCTGGTTCCGCCCCGCTGACCTCCAGGACGTGGGCCTCTACTCCTGCGTTCTACGGTAGGAGGGGAGGGGAGGAGAGAAGAGGAGAGGAGAGGAGAGGAGAGGAGAGGAGAGGAGAGGAGAGGAGAGGAGAGGAGAGGAGAGGAGAGGAGAGGAGAGGAGAGGAGAGGAGAGGAGAGGGGAGGGGAGGGGAGGGGAGGGGAGCAGAGGATATGAGAAGAGAGGATGAGAGGGGCAGAGAGGAGGAGATGAGAGGAGAGGACAGGAGAGGAGAGGAGGAGATGAGAGGAGATGATAGGATAGGAGAGGATGAGATGAGAGGAGAAGAGATGGGGAGAGGATATGAGAGGAGAGGAGAGGGGATGAGAGGAGAGGAAATGAGAGGAGAGGAGAGGAGGGGAGATGAGAGGAGAGGAGATGATAGGAGAAGAGATGAAGAGGGGGGATGAGAGGAGAGAGGAGGAGGAATATGAGAAGAGAGGAGGAGATGAGAGGAGAAGAGAGGGGAGGGGAGGATATGAGAAGAGAGGAGGGGATGAGAGGAGGGGAGAGGAGAGGAGAGGAGAGGAGAGGAGAGGATATGAGAGGGGATGCGAGGAGAATAGGAGAGGAGAGGAGATGAGAGGAGAGGATAGGATAGGAGAAGAGAGGAAGAGAGGGGAGGAGAGGAGAGGGGAGGGGGGATATGAGAAGAGAGGGGAGGGGATGATAGGAGAAGATATGAGGGGAGGAGAGGAGATGAGATGATGGGAGAGGAGATGAGAGGGGAGGAGAGGAGAGGAGAGGAGAGGAGAGGAGAGGATATGAGAGGAGGGGAGAGGAGAGGAGAGGAGAGGAGGAGCAGAGAGGAAGAGAGGGGAGGAGAGGGGAGGAGATGGGAGGGGGGAATATTAGAAGAGAGGAGGAGAGGAGATGAGAGGGGAGGGGAGGATATGATAAGATAGGAGGGGAGGAGAGAAGAGGAGAGGAGAGGAGAGGAGAGGAGAGGAGAGGAGAGGAGAGGAGAGGAGAGGAGAGGAGAGGAGAGGAGAGGAGAGGAGAGGAGAGGATAGGAGAGGAGAGGAGAGGAGAGGAGAGGAGAGGATATGATAGGAGAGGAGAGGGGAGGAGAGGGGAGGGGAGGATAGGAGAAGAGGGAAGGAGAGGGGAGGGGATAATATGAGAAGAGAGGAGGAGAGGAGATGAGAGGGGATGAGAGGGGAGGGGAGGATAGGAGAAGAGAGGGGAGAGGAGAAGCGAGGTGATGAGCATGTTGATGACAGACAGTACAGACTAGACTTTGCCAACATGGGGGTCGGGGCTCCTTGGTTCATGTGAAAATTGTACATCTAGAAAAGTTTATAATCAAACGTCCTGAAATGCCCAATGTTACCGTCCCCTCATATGAAATACTGTAATGGCCCAAATGTTACCGTCCCCTCATATGAAATACTGTAATGGTCCAAATGTAAGACGACTCCCATTGTAAGTTAACCGCTCTTTTTCAAGATTCATTTTTGAAGACCAAATCGTGTTTTGGTCATAATGTGACAGTAACACATGCAGTCATAATGTGACAGTAACACAGTCATAATGTGACAGTAACACAGTCATAATGTGACAGTAACAGTCATAATGTGACAGTAACACAGTCATAATGTGACAGTAACACAGTCATAATGTGACAGTAACACAGTCATGATGCCATTTTAACATGTCTTGAAAAGGGAGTCACTAGAAAATATTTGAATATTTGAATGACTTTGATATTTTGGTAAAAAAAAAAAAAATGTCCACAGTATTTTTTATAGAATTTCTTTAAAAACATGTTTTAATAACAACAACATACACAAAAACAGAGACACTGAAAATTCAATAAATAAGATCCCCAAAATAAAACACAAATGGACCCCAGACCTTCTCAAACTTACAGTATCAGTCTCAATTTCTCAGGTTTAAGATTCTGCATCACTTATCTTAGTCAGTCACCAAGTCCGGGGGACTTCGAGTGTAGAAGGATCAGTCTCTGTGCTAGCAATGTAACACACTCTGTTATCTGGAGTTTAGTGCCAGAGAGATTATCATTGCTCTTATGCCAGAAATAGCTATCATAGGCTCTGGCTGAATTTCCATTTCTGAAAGATGCCAGAGATGCTGGAGATGCTGGAGACAGATTGCATCTCCCACGTGAGGGGACCTTTGGCCACTATTTGAATTCTATTTTGACAAGTTTTTTTTGGAACAGATGCCATGCAGCTTGTTGCTTTTCATTCTATCAAAGAGAATCAAATTGTTGAAACATCAGTGGTCGATGTGAGAAACACAGAACTATCATGTGTCTTAACCCCATCACTACCACACTACAGAGAGAAGCGACAGTTGTGATTGGAGGATCAAGAAAAGAGGGCATGGGTTTTTGGGATTGGTCAATTAAACAAAAATGTGCACGCAAAAGGAGATAATGTCAACATCATAAGGCTGAAAGAAACATTTATTATTGAATTTGATCAGGTTTATTGTTGTTTAATGGGAAACTAGCCCTTTGAACACTGAGCCACCAGTATTAACTTATGCAAACTGACCAGATATATCAGAAGATAACTAATAATGAAAAATAATCTCACATTTAGGTCTTCTTATTTAGTTTCATTTTAGGGATAAAGGCTGTGATTGGCTGTAGCATAACACCACCAAGTTTAAAGGGGACATATTCTAGTCCTACGAGTTAATATAAGTCTTTGAGGTCCACTAAAGTTGTACTGTTTTGCTGAAAAATTATGCATTCTATAAGCCTCTATATCCATCTGTTTCAGTCCTGTTCTCAACGGGCTGTTTCTGTGTCTGTAATGAGCGAGCAGACTTTATTGTACAAATACGATAATTATGGTACATCTAGCACAAGCCTGTTCCATTGAAAAAATTCAGATCAAACTGTCAAACTAGACGTTGCAGATCAAATATGACTCAAGATCCAGCAAGAAAAGGAAAGAGAAGATTTATGAGCGACCCGCCACACATACATAAGCATTTTTCCACCTTATTAACTATGGCAATTACGGCTGCAATTCTGAATGACATAGTTTCAAGAGGGAGGGTTATTGTCACAGCTTAACTGCAAAAAACAGCACAGTACATATTTAACATTTTCTCAGTGGCAGGACAACCCCTCATTCTGTATAAACAATACAAAACACAGGAAAAGACAGTTTTTGCAATAAATGTGATATAACTGGAATAGAGAGAGAGAGGTCCCTTCCTAGTGTATCATGATAATCTTTTGTAATGGTGACACACCAGCTTTCTAGCTCCCATGTATCAAACGGATTCAATAATATACATTTGAATAGGTATAACATTTATATTTTTTCTACGCTGAACTTTTCACACAGGCATTTGTTGTTGCGAGATGATCCCAGCCGTGAACACCATTCTCAGTTCTTAGGACTGTGGAATAGTGCTCGATGTAGTACAGTTAATTGAATCGATCCAGAGCATGATTGCTGGACTGCCATGAAACCTCCAGTAACTGTGTCCATCATGACACATGTAACATGTGCTAGAAGCCATAATACTGACGGTACCTTTGAATAATGACATTAGCTAATTTGACAGTTGCTGCAGCCCATAATTTATCTCTAGCGGACTAGTGTTGTTTGAAAATAGTGTTTTCGTCTCTGAATAAGCCTCTACTTAACAATCAATATACGTTGTGCAATATTTTACCGCAAGATATTTGCTCTTTCATTTCGTCAGTAAACAGCTCCCAACAGTGAGCCCCTGCTAATGAACCGAGAGGCACTTAATGTTCACACTTCGCACATAAAGCGTACCACCGGAAAATGAAGCACACTCAGAGCGCCTCCCAAGGTGGCCTCGGTTTGGTTCATCTTTTGGGGGGCTCTGAGTTCGTTTGGAGCATTTGCATGTGCACCAAAATAATGCTGAGTCAAGGTCTGGGTCCACTTGAGAGGCTGCAAATGGACCAAGTGTGAAAACACCCTTATTAACCTTTACAGTGGAGAACATCCCTCAATAAACGGCTCATTGCTGCTCTCCATTTCAGTTTTGAATAAACCCAGTTAAAGGCCTCTTAACGACCTTGTGAGCCTTGCATAATACATTGAGTGACGGCGTGAGCTTGTTTGTGGCTGGTGATGCCTTCAAATGGGGTCGTGTTTACTGCGTTCATGAGAATGGTCCATATGAACTGTAGGGAGATGTTGTGGTATTCACGACTTCGTAAGTGGACATTTTCTGTTTTGCAGTGAAATTATTGTAATTTTAATCTTTCTTAGTAAATTGATAAATTGATAAATCTATATATTATCAACAGTCTCATCTCATTTTCCTCTGTCATTATACCTAATAGTTAGCTAAATTGTATGGCTTCAACCACTATACTAACAAGGACCACCGTGGCTCAGTTGAAATAGAAATGGAACCGGGCCCACAAGTGCCCTGCTGGACAAGTGCCCTGCTCCAATGTGGGAAGAAAGTGCCCAATCGAGGACCATGCTCACGTATTAGCGTAAAAATTTGTTATAGTGAAATAGTGTCATACTGTAAAAGTGTGTAATAGCGAAAGATTTCACTATAGTGAAATAGTGTCATACTGTAATAGTGTGTCATAGTGCAATATGACACTGTGAACCAACACCAGTAGTTATAACATCATTTCTAGCTACTAAGCGTAAGTCCAATATTCATATCTACAGGATTTGACTTTATTTTTTTTTATTTTTTTATATACCTGTATATATATTTTTTATTATTAAGTTTACCCACGATCGTGATTAGAAAACAATTCTAAGGTCGTAGGAGTCCCGAAACTATTTTAAACATGTTTGATAATCTATCCAATGGACCTATCTCAAACCCTGCCCTCTTTTCTTGATCCTCCAATCACAACTGTCGCTTACCTCGGACAAACTTTGTCCGAGGTAAGCGACAGTTGTAATTGGAGGATCAAAAAAAGAGGGCAGGGTTTGAGATAGGTCTATTGTCCCTCAACATTCTGAAATGTGATAAAAGTAGATTACGGTGTTGCCTGCTCCTTTAAGAGTGATGCGTTGTGGGATATATTAGGGCTGGGCGATATGGAAAAAAATCATATCGCGATAACGATATGATAATGTTATCATATTTCTCGATATCGATAATTATCGAATTGTTATAAGTATATATATATAAAAAAAAATCTTTTTTTTAACAACAGATGTATGTTTATTTTGCAGCAATTCTTTGTCATTGCCGCCATCTTTAGTGTTACATCCCCTCACACTCCAGTTCTCAGGCTGCAGCTGGTTTAAAAGCTAAAGTAAACCGGCTTCTCTGTAGGCTGTGGCTCCAGGGGAGTTGAACAGTTCTGGCTCTGCTAGTTTATTTTCGATCTTTTGACGCTTTTTTGGTGGACAAACCACCGCACATGTGCACCGTGACTCGTGACTGGAGTCTAGTTCTGCTTGCACACATAGCCTACTGTGTACAGACGGTTTCAAACTGTATTTTAAATTAGAAAGCAAACAAAATAAATGGTCAAGAGAAAAATAAATCTCAATTTGGTCAGTATTGTCATTTGGACAAGCAAAGCCATTACTTTAAGTTGCAGGCAAGAAATACAAGTCTGTCCACTGTCTCTGGTTTTAAAACTGCCCTGTTGCAAGTAAAAAAAAAAAAAAAAAAAACGGGAGTTGACACTGCAGCAACACACCAGAGAACCAACCACCCAGGCATCACCCCATGCAATGGTTGGTCCCATAACCCCTCAGGAAAGAACCCCGAAACACACCTGCGGCACCGCCGCAGCCCGCGTTCCGGTTCCCAACAGGGCTATCCCGGGCCTACGGGTCAACGAGCATCACCCCGGACCGGGCCCGGTGATACGGGGAGCACAGGATCCCAAAGGAGGTTAACCCCACCCAACAGGCTCCTCAGCGCCAAAACGCAAGAGAAGAGCGTAATATGGAAGACCAGCCCCAGCACCCCGCACTCGGTATTCCCAGGAGGTCACCCAACCAAGTACCAACCAAGACCAACCCGTACAGCGGCCGAGATCCGACGAGATCGGACGCGTACAGGTCGGCACGGCCGTAAGCCATTACGACAGTGCAGAATACAACGCACCCAACAAGGGTCCCATAACGCTCAACCCTGTGACACCCGGATCGACCTAGCATTTTCCCCCCTGAAAAAAACCCCAAGTCCCTCAGGGTACCAGAACAGCAGATCTGCATCCCCAGCGGACAACGGGTGCACTGATCTGGACCAGCGCGACCAGAACCAGTCCCGTGCCCTAATCACGCCGACCTGCCAACCCCAGGAGAAGGGGCAGATATGCGCGTTTGATCCCAACATAAAAAAGAAGGCGCCACCCAGACGTGTCGGTATGAACCGCGTCCGGCGGCCCACCCCTAGGGCGTGAGACCCTTCCCCATATGTCCAGACCCATTCCGTCATCATCCCCTGACATGAACGGGAACCCATCGACAACACACAGGATGTCGGAAGAGGAAAAAAACCCCATCCCAATTGCTCCATAAAAACGCTGTTTTACCAAAGCAAACGAGGCGCGCCAGTCAGCAACGGCCCAAAGCACATCCTGAGCCAGCACTATGTGTGCGTTCTGACATACCCACATCAACAATAGGCCGTTTAGACCACCATATTGAATCCCCAAGACGCCCAGGGAACGACAAGAGGGGCGAGATGCAATCAACTCCATGAATGAATGAATGAAAATATTTACCCAACAGACTGCAGTACAGGAATACATACAAAAAGATAAGGGGAGGCAGACCTGAGAAAGACGTTAGTCTTGTTTCCATCAGGGACCCTCATTTCATATCCATCAAGACACATTCAACTCTTTATAAAATAAAGAAAAGGCATCACCCGTATGACCCAACTGCACAGCTGGGAGTAAAAACCCTGTTTTTCACATGATTTTAATCCAGTCACTCCTTTTAATCAGAGTGTAAGACCAGACTCCCCCAGAAAACACCTTCCCACATGAGACCACGGTCAAGAAAAAGATATGTAAACTGTGAGACACGTGACCAACAGACTCAAGTTTGACACATAAATGGGCGCAGCAGGCTGTAAGTCCTGCGCCCAACCTCGACATCTTTAAGACACCAGCTCATGGAAGGCGTCGCCATAGCAACAACGCTACAACGGGCGGGGAAACCCACCGGATCCTGTCATAACAGGAGTCGGTAGAATACCCCCCCCCCCTGTCAAGCACTGGCTTGGCCCTGACTGGCTCAGCAGAAAAGATCAACAAATCCTCTAAACCAATCAAGTGGGAAAAAGGAGGGGTTTATTCGACACCCCCTCCCGAAAACACACCTTTTATCCCTACACACAGAAAACAACCGTAGCCATCTTGAAAACCTCCGGTAGAACAAAGCATAGCATAAGCTAATACAATGCCTGCTACCCACAAAGTGTAAAAAAGGGTTTACAACAAAACACAAGTCGCCTGTGCGTGAATCCCATACCCGTTGCCTATGTCATACATAGGAAGAACGCTGAACGAGAGTAATGGCTAGGCCATGAAAAATGTGCGTACGAGCATTACTGCAACTAACAACACAGCGTTGTGAAAACACATATACTTAGTTCAAGCAATGGAATAACACCAGTTCTAATTGCATGTGGAGCATCAAGCTAATAGAACCTATTACCGAGTGTAAGTTGCAGACCTTGCTTAAAACCCGTAACACAACACAACTCACCCCCCAACGTAACAGGGTAGATTCATATATACACAACCCCACCATATGATTTGTATGAAGAAACACACAGTTTGTTCGGCCAAACACAGTCCCCCTTATATCGGGGAACTTTTTTTATTAATTAAAAAAGTGTAAGGCACAAAAACACAGAGGGGCCGGGAAGGGTGTAGAGGAGGGGACACAAGGGGAAAAAGTCACTCCTAACGGCGTCTGCCACCTCGCGCCGCTCGAGTCTTGCCACCCCGGGGAGCCCCGGAGGGACGATAGGTTACAGTCTGCTGGACACGACGTTCCCTACCGTCTCCTCCGGTCTGGGATGGGCCGGCGGTGGCCGAAGCGCCGTTTCGTCCCCTGGCCCTCTTGGCAGGGCCAGCAGCGGCGGTGGAGGTAGTGGTAGCGGCGACGGAGACAGCTCGACATCGCGGAAGCCTTCTGCCCCCACCGGCAAGGACGGGAGGCGGAAAATGGGGTTGAAGGACGGATCTCTCCTCTGCCATTTCTCTGCATGTTGAGGTCATCAATTGCAGGGCCTTCCCGAACAGGCCAGCGTCGGAGAGGGCGGCCGTCAGAAGAGGGGCTCTCTTCTTCTCTGGCACACGGGCCTGCTCCAGCCAAAGGTGACGCTGGCCCAGGGTGGCCAGGGCGCGCACTTTCCCCATGGCTATGGCCAGCACCTGGGAAAGGTGCAGAACAGCTCCCGCAGCCTGGGTGATCTGATCGCATTTTACCTCGTTCAGATCCGTGCCGCCCGTCATTATCCCCGATACAAATCTAGCCAGGTGGGCGATGTTAGACGCCGCAGCCAGCGACTGTGTACCAGCGATGAATGACTGGTCACCCCAATAAGCCAATCGCCTAGCCGACTTCCCCTGGAGGACCGGCTTGCATAGGGGTTCCCACACCATATCCGGACAGAGGAGCGCGGCCATCGGATTGTCAAGCCGAGGTACGCCCTCCCCCATACCTTTGACTAACCCCGACACCCGCGTAACTGGTACGTAGGCGGGAGTTAGTCCCATGATGTTGGACACCGCCTGACCCCGACGAACATAGGCCCCCATCGATGGGAAAAATGGGTAGACAACGTCCACCCCTCTCACTGGGGGACGCTGCCAGGGATGGCCTATGAGGTCATCAGGGACAGGTGCAGGCAATGGCAGCGGCAGCGGCACACCGTTTGCGGTGGCGGCTACCGCCATGAGCTCGGGAAACAAGGCCCGCAGTTCCCCCTGCGAACCCTCCTCCACCGACCCCGCATCCCTCGCATACAGCAGGCTGCGACTGGTCAAGGAGCCACAATCCGATGCGGCTGACAGTAGGGCATCCTGCTGATGAGGCCAAGGTGGTTCCTCGACATCCTCGAACAAGGCGCCCCATGGAGCCATTTCTCCCCCCTCCGGGGTCTCCGGAGGAGGGATACTCTCCTCCACGGGACCATCATACAAGAACCCGTCCGCCTCCTCCATGAAGTCTTCAGTTTCCATCAGAAATCCAGAGTCGGACGCGTCCTCGCTGGTCTCCAGCAATTCCCCAAACCCAGGCCGTTCGCGTCTGCACGCCACCATCTTGCGACGCGAGCGAGCAGACGCAAAAAGTTTTCGTCGCAAATCCTCCGGCTCCAAGACAATCCCCCGTTCATCAACGGGCGATTCCCCAGAACCAGAGGAACCAGAGTCGAGATCAGGCCATCGCCGGAGCGACGGCACCGAACCCTCGGCTCGTCGGTGAGGAAAACTATCCACCGGCAGTCTCCCGGGCTGGGTCGGCAACCACGAGAGTGGCAACAGCCCAGCACCGAGGCGCACGACGGAGGCGGGAATGGAGAACCGGTGGTGAAGAGTAGGTCTAGCGGGTCTACTCTCCGCGGAATACATTATGACCCAAACCTTTTCTTATACAACAAGTGAGAGAAGAAAAGGTTAAGCACAATGTAAACCAGTCACAACTCTTTTCAACTAACAACACGTCAAGTGGGGTACTACCGAGGCACTTTCCTTGTGGTGAAAGCGAGAAGGAGGAGAGCAGGTGACCACACACCTGCTTATGAAGGTAAGCTGATGAGGGGTGTGGTCAGACTAATACTGGTATTAGAGGTACATTTGTGGAATTTATTCAGTACGCGTGCACGTACGCGAGATAGTGCAGAAGGTGATGCCAAGCTGAGCCCCTTAACGATACAGAACTAACGTTTGCAAACAAAGCTAACATTATCCAGTTGACATTACAGATCATAATATCTATGATAACGTTAATGAAGTGAAAGTAGGGATTAGGGAAACGTTGATGTAGTCAGAGTGTAGCGGGAACGGTATAGAGAGGCAGCACTTGATTTGCGTGTAACGTTAGTCAATAACAATATCACAACTTGTGTGATTGTTCATGGGGGAAAACTAGCTAACGTTATAGATAGTGAACGTTAACTAACGTTTGCAAACAAAGCTAAGGTTATCCAGTTGACATTACAGATCATAATATCTATGATAACGTTAACGAAGTGAGAGTAGGGAGGGAAATGTTAATGTAGTCCCAAGTGTAGCAGGGACGGTAGAGAGAGGCAGCACTTAATTTGCGTGTAACGTTAGTCAATAACATTAAGAATAGAGATCTGCAAATGGAAATTAATGCCCAGTCCTTGAGAGAACGGTTTTCTGGTCTACTGTCACCACCTTACAGAGGGAATTTCCCCAAAGTCCGGCTAGTTATAAGCAAGTTACATGACCGGCACTTCGGCCCTGGAGTGTTAGGAGAACGCTCCCCTGTACTCTACTACGGTTCAGATTAATACAGGAAAAGGTATACATTGGGGGCTCGAGTCCCGGATATGAGAATAAATCCTGATTTCATCTGTGAGTTGTAAACTGTATGGAAACGTGAAGTTAGCTCATGCTACTGGAAAACGGACGCACGAGGAAATCTCGTCATTAAATGAACTGAGTTAAAAATGATGACGCCCCATTTGGTATTTAAATTTGTTTTTACCACGGTTGTCGCGGTTGTCTTTTCTCCATCCGCGGGTGCCTTGACACACCGCAGGATTACGGTGATGCTGTTACCGCGACAACCCTACCACCGACCTTTTGGTTAACAGCCGAACGCTCTAACCAATTGCGCCACAGAGACTTGTAACAGTGGAGTGTTTTTGGGTGTGACTTAAGATAATGAACCACTTCATCAGTTCCTAAAAAGGCTAATGTGACTCCCTGTCGGGGAATTGAACCCCAGTCTCCCGCGTGACAGGCAGGGATACTCACCATCTTCCAGGCGCATTGTCCAGTTAGCATGGTAAATGGTATTTGAGCTGGATTTATATACTGTACATTCACCGCTGAGGTAACCATGCAAGGTGCCAACCTGCTCATCGGGAGCCGTTAGGGGTTACGTGTCTTGCTCAAAGACACTTCGTCGCGCTGCCGGGGAGGAGCCGGAATCTAACCGAGAACCTTCTGATTACCAGACGACCGCTATACCTACTGAACCACCTTGCCTGGCAAGGTTGTCCTCACGGTTCCAACCACTTAATCGCCAAGCGTGTATTTGAGACCACGAGCTCACGAGGTCCATCTGAAGGCAGCGCATACTACACTTCATTAAGGAACACTGTATGACTAATCTGACTCGAGTGCTTTGAGGGCACGTTACTTTAAGGGAACGCCCCCACCAGTGTATTTGACTATTGATGTGATGCTAATTCGGCTTTGTCCCCATTCAAATGTGTCATATTTGAAATTCAGAGCATAATGCAATTCCGCCAATGCGCTGCACCGCCAGTAGCGCCCCTGGGTCCGGTTCTCGATGTGCTCGGATGGAGCCGGGGGGATTTCAAACTTCTCAGATACCACTAATCGGAGCACTGTTGAGAGATTTGCCTCTGAGCTGAAATCAATTGTCTTTTTTGTTAGAGGGTTAAGCTTTTGAGTCGCACATTTTAGCACATATGGCCCCAAACCCTCTCCCTTTACAACTCCCTACGGGGGGGAGACAGGGAGAACATTCTGTTCTGGGTCCCAGCTTCACACACACACACACACACACACACACACACACACACACACACACACACACACACACACACACACACACACACACACACACACACACACACACACACACACACACACACACACACACACACACACACACACACACACACACACACACACACACACACACACACACACACACACACACACACACACACACACACACACACACACACACACACATCACACATGGCGGAACCTCATTTTACAGTGTTTGAAACTTTGACATCTGAGCTGAGCTCATTAACAGCCCAAATAATGTGCTAAGTATGCAGCACTGTGAACACATGCTGAGCTAATTGCATGTAATTGATTGATTGATTGATTGATTGATTGAATGATTGAGTGAGTGACTGATTGATTCAAAGAAATTGGACATTGAAGTTTTACCCTAATTTGCAAATGCAGAGATTACAAGTTCAAACGGTTCCGAATACATATAAAAGGAAAAAATAAACATTTGCATAAATAGGACAAAAACATACTGAGGTAGGGAGGTTTGTCATCATGTTTTTAAATTGTCCATAGCATAGTGGAGTATAGATTTTTTTGTCTGAGTTGAAGATCATTCCAGGAAGCTCAAACGGCAGAGTTACCACATTCAGATTGAACTCGTGGGACCTTAAGTGTAAGCCCATCTTTTTTAGTGGGTTCAAGATAAGGTCCATAATTCCAATGTAGCATCATTGTGATATATGGTGGCAATTTCCCATCGATAACCTAGCCTTAATTAAAGATAAACAGATACCAATGCCTATTTCGCCTCTCTGATAGAGAGAATATCAACTCACCTTATCACACAGGATGCAATGATGAGTGCCGTAACTATCACCAGTAATTAATCTAATAGCTGGGAAGTCCTTACATGCAATCAAAATCATATTAACTTCAAATTAAACCGTACTGGGTTTTATAATACTATGCAATCAGGCATGTTCCCAATTTTTTTTATATAAATATATGATATATTATGTCTTAGAACATCACAAAATGTCTCAACTTGTATTTCTAATGAGCCTTTTGCCCTGGCTTTCTGTTAGATTAATTGACCTCAAGATCTGCCCTCTTTCCTCGATCTGCCCAATCACAACAATTGTTTCCCTCAGACAAACTTGAGATCACTTTGTCAATTTGGTTGAATCAACTCATTGGAGAGAGGGAATATTAAATATCAAGTTGACATCACTCGTATTTAGTTGATTCAACTCCAATTTAGTTGATTCAACTAACAAAAGCCAATGCAAAACGTTTACTTTAATATTTTTACACTGGCTTGTTTTTTGTTGAATCAACTAAATGTGATGTAAACTTTACATTTACAATTTTACATTCACTAAACCTTTCGTTGATTAAACTTCTATTTAGTTGATCCTATAACATATTTTTTTAAGTTACTTGAAAATATCATCAAAACTCATCATGATTTGAGTCGAGACAACATGATTTAATTTTTTTACATTGTGGTAGACGCTGTCCTTGAAAGATCAGGTTGTGACCTGCCCTACCCATTGACCCTATTCACACAGCGGCCATTTTGCTCAGGTTGGGATTCCTGTGGGAACATGGTGGAAAGGAATCCCAACCTGAACATGACATAAGAGCAAAATGGCCTCCGTGTGAATACGGTCACTTAGTCTTACCAAGGACAACATGATTCACACTGAAATTTCAATGTATTCCATTTACAGGATATAAATGCTGCCGATTAGCTCAGTTTATCTGTGCACTTATCTTGCAATCTTTTGTATGATCGATTTGTTATTTGTAAGGTTATTATGCACAGGTATTTCACACTGAAATACTTGTATTGGCTGAATAGTGTAGTATAGTGTAGTATAGGACAGTATAGTATAGTATAGTATAGTATAGTATAGTATAGTATAGTATAGTATAGTATAGTATAGTATAGTATAGTATAGTATAGTATAGTGTTGTAGTGTTGTCGTGTGGTGGACAGACTGTATTTATATGAGATAAATCCTCATGTGTTAAGACTCTCCAGATGTTTCCCCATACAGAGATATGGAGACACGCAGAATCACTGAAGCATGTGTTTGTCTGTCTCTTTGTGTGTGTGTGTGTGTGTGTGTGTGTGTGTGTGTGTGTGTGTGTGTGTGTGTGTGTGTGTGTGTGTGTGTGTGTGCAGGGCCGGACTGGGGAAATAATTCATACCGGGAGATATAGCGCGAAATATAGCCCCAATCAGGCCACTTTTTAAGCGGGGGTCTGGGGGTCCCCCACCAGGACATTTTTTGTTACAAAGACTTAATTTTCTGCATTCTGGTGAATTTTAGTGCATGTGAATCACAAACTAATGAGCCAACAATTGCTTAGTACAATGTACTGTTATGAACCTCAAATAAAACTGTTGTTGCACTTGCAATGCTACTCTCTCTACCTTCAAAAAGAAAAAAGCAAGAGCACAACATATTTTTCTATTTACTATTATAATACAGTTAACCACTCTCTCCACCTATTCAAACAGAGCAAGAGCACAATACCATATTCACTTTACTGATGCACTACCCATCAACAGTTAAAATAGCCCTTTACACAAACATTAAATAACATACCTTTCATTACAATAATATAATAACAGTAGCCACTGCCAGAATAGTGACACATGTATCGCGTGTGGTGAGCACACGCATGCATGCACAACGAAGACAGAAGATTGCGTTGTCTCAATCATTTTAACTATAAAATGAACTCAAAGTATGAGCTCACTGACTGAAATTTCCAACAAAAAGCATCAATTGTCAAATAATATTGATCACATTAACTAGACTAGATGTTTTTGAGGAAATTAGAAAGGGAACAACAACTAAACCCTTGTGTCTGATCAGATTCTTATTTTTTTGATAACTTTGCAGTGATTATGTTTGTAGCCAATATATGTGGCAAAAGTGTGTAATCTTTGAATTATTTTGACTTTCTCTTTCATAAATTGTTTATTCAACTTCAGCCCCAATCATAACCACCACATGTTGTTTTTTGTAATGTCAGATTTAACAAAAAAAAGTGGGAGTATTTCATTTTT
>NC_140167.1:193073964-193118964 GCF_963971535.1 Notolepis coatsorum | reverse complement strand
ATAGATTATCGATTGGCGTTTCTTTCCTATACACGGTATATAAAAAAATTCAAATGTATATGATTGGTATACATTATGCTTCATCATGCGTGAAGGAAAGGGGGGGGGGGTCGTTTATAATTCCTTGATCGTCAGTAACGGCTTTATTTAGTATGGGTTGATATATTGATCAGACTGATTGAAAACAAAGAAATGGACAATCAAGCTGAAAGTAACGTTAGTGTCCTCTTACTGTTCGCAGATGAGACTGGAGGAAAAAAATCCCAATTATTTGACGTCGATCTGCTAGATCAATTTCCGGTTTGTATGACGCAATAAACGCCGAAATCATATCGATTATTGCGTTTCGAAAGCGATCCAAATGCACTCGAGTGTGTATATTGATCCACGCCACAATATATCTCTGGCGGAGGAATTTCCTCGATGCACCAATCGCCACTTCCGGTTTGGCGTGAGTGTAACTCACCCGACCATCCACCATCCAATATCAGAACAGGGTCAGGCTGCGATCCGGAGGGAGGCTGGATGAATTATGAATGCCATGGCGAAAAAATTAAATATTGATCCCAAACACGTGATACGCCATTGTTGGCGTTCAACGCATGGCGGGCAATAACGATTTACGCCGTTTATGGCGCACAATGTGTTAATTGGTATACACAGAGAGACAGGAGGGATGATGGATATACACAGAGAGACAGGAGGGATGAGGGATATACACAGAGATACAGGAGGGATGATGGGTATACACAGAGAGACAGGAGGGATGATGGGTATACACAGAGAGACAGGAGGGATGATGGGTATACACAGAGAGACAGGAGGGATGATGGGTATACACAGAGATACAGGAGGGATGATGGGTATACACAGAGAGACAGGAGGGATGATGGGTATACACTGGGTATACACAGAGAGACAGGATGGATGATGGGTATACACAGAGAGACAGGAGGGATGATGGGTATACACAGGGAGACAGGAGGGATGATGGGTATAAACAGGGAGACAGGATGGAGGATGTGTATACACAGGGATACTGGAGAGAGCATGGGTATACACAGAGATACGGGGCTGGATGAGTTGGGACCTACGTCGGGCTACATATTTAAAACATTTTTACTTTCCTTTTTTTTGTCTCCTCAGGCTACTGAATTGGTTCACAGCATTATTCTTACTTTATAAATTAATACATTAAACAAACACACCTTCATTGGAATTGGCTTCAATTAATATTGTTAAAGGTCCCCTCCAGATGTATTTTAAACCCTTAAAACAATCTATTTGTAAAAATACAAACATATAAACACCAAATTGTTCAATAAAATACTGAATATGGCTTAGCATCATCTATACAGCATTACCTGCATTGAGAACGCAAGGATCTATGAAATTGGCAACAATCACCCATTGATATTTACCAGGAATTCCAATTTGGCAGCTTATCAAGGCGTCACATCAATACCTACTCAGCTTTCTGATTACACTGAAGCTAAAGGTGTTAAGTTATCACATACTGGACCGCGTGAGGTCTGACCTATCAGTGACATCACACATGCAACTCAGATCTCCAGAAGGTACAGAGAAGCTCTCCCTCTTCATGAAAATAATGTGGAAAAATTGTCTGCACAACTAACAATCTGTATCGTCAAAGTCAGTAAATGGTAGTGATGATGATGATGGTGATGATGATGATGATGATGATGATGATGATGATGATGATGATGATGATGATGATGATGATGATGGTGATGATAATGATGGTGTCTATAGCACAGTGAGTGTGTGTTTCCTCTGTTGCCAGCCAACGTGCATGGGGGGGGGGGGGGGGGGGGGGGGGTTGCAGGGGGAGGCTCTTGCATCATTTTGATGACTAAGCTGCTCTCTGTGTTTGTCTCTTCTGTGATTAGCATATCCAGGCCCGGCTGCAACTCACCAACCCCACCAACCCCCAGCAACAGCCCAACCCCCACTAACCCACACCAACCCCACCTACCACCAGCAATAGCCAAACTCCCACCAACACCCCAACCCCACTAACCCCCTGCAACACTAAACTCCACCAACCCCACTAACCCCCATCAACCCCCACTAACCCCACCGACCACTAGCAACCCCCAAACCCCCACCAACACCCCAACCCCACCTACCACCACCAACACTAAACCCCACCAACCCCATTAACCCCATCAACCCCCACCCCAAACACCCATCAATCCAATAGTGGTCGTCAGTGTGAGTCACTGACTCAGTAAAGCTGCTGAACACGTTGTTATTGCTAACCCTTCGGAAATACAGAGAGATAGAGGGGGTGGGGGTGGCAGGTGGGGGGTGGGGGAGGTAGAAAGAGATAAAGATGAATGAAATGGGAGTGGAAGATAAGATTCTGCTCATATATGCACGTGTATCTCGCTGTGAATGATATCAGCGTGGATGCTTGTGTGTGGGAGTGCGGAATGGGAGTTTGTCTTTTGTCTTATGAAAAAAAAAGACGGAAAGAGGCAAGACAAATTGAAGGAGAGAAAGTGAAAGATTACACAGGAATAGTGTTGTGAAGGGCCAGATTAAACCGAATATATATATTTATTTATATATATATATTTAATTGTATTTGTATATTCTCTAATATTCCCTGATATCCCTTGTATATTCCTTGTACAATATGCATTGAATATCCATTCTAGCCTACTGAACATCCCATAATAGTCTCCATTCTACTATTGGTCGAGACCTTGGTGCCAGGCTGCCATACCCCCCAGACCCAGTTCAAACGTACCGCTCAACATGTACGAACAAGTCCTAGTTCCGCGTAGGAATCTGGCTACCGCACCACTAACGGTACTATTTGTTCATAGTGCGTATATATACTGCGCTACTAAAGTAGGACTTCCTTTTTAGTCCAGTTTCTTACCCTCCAATAGAGTGACAGACGTAAAGCCTCCCCGCGACGCCACGTGTGGGAGTAAGGCCAAGTTCGGCCTACCATCGGTATTGAGACATCGTGTATATTAATATTTGAATAGTCATATTTGGCACTATATCGTCGAGTTGGACGTAGTCTATTAAGCTAATAATAGTCTATTCATATGTAGTGCTTCGTGCGGTGAGAATACTATCGTAGTCAGTACCCCATCGTTTCGGGCAGAGAACTGGCTGCTTATCCAGGGTGGCCGACCCCATGTGAGGCTGCACCCGAGGAGCCCCAGAGCCGACGAGCGAGTGGACCTGCATACCGGATTATTCTACCGACGACAGCCCGCCTTCCCAGGCACGGATTATGCTTTGTGTACAGTGATTATTCCATGGATAAAGACCCCCGACACTGCCGTGTGTTGGAACCCCCCCCCCCCCCTGGAGAGGACGCAAGGTGAGGAGGCGCTCTGCAAGACGAGGTCGCTTCACGTCTCTCCTCCGTGGACCGGAGAGAGCCGGCCCACAGAGAGTCCAGCTGCTTTCATCTGTGGTCCAAGGATCGCTGGCGCATTGAACTGCACTACTGTGGGTTCACCCAGGATACCCTTAGCCGGACGAGGCAGCCAGACTCTACCCCCCCCCCCCCCCCTCCTACTCCTGTTGTCTTACAAGCGACCGGATTAACCCCCCTAGTGTATCCAGTCTTATAATCATTAAAGTATCATTGCTGTTATTCCTTAACTATTCCAGGTCGTATATTTACCACCTGCGCCATCAGAGATTGGACATTCTCTATTGATATACCGACGAATACTCTTTGCCATAAAAGTGCATACTATTTCAATTCATAAATGTAATTAAGTGATTAAGTGCTTGCTCTACACACCATTGCTGTGTAGGAATAAATACATACTTCGACTTCGTACATTTGTGTTGGATCCGTTTCATCTACGTGAGAGTGTTTATCATAATATATTTATGCCGAGTACTGGGTGGCCGAATATAAAGTACAAAGGTAGTGGTAGTAAGTATCATATCTAGTAATACAGTCAGGGAATTGTACCCCTCAGTTACAATTGGTCCTTCGAGCCGGAGGGTAATTAGTGTAATATTAATATAGTGTTATTAATATTGAAATGGCCTATGATGAACACTCCACGAAACGATCCTCCTAACCAACGCCCGCAGCGCGAACGACGGCTCCCTCAGTACTTAGAGGCTTACGCTGTCAGTCAACAACCTAGTCTTCTACTAACAGTAAACGCGGTAAAACTAGAAAGTAAAAGTATGTCTAACCCCAACGCCCAGACTACCCCGACCATAGAGGCCCCTACGGGTTCTAATGTAACTGACCAAGTTCACGGTGGGGACCAGTGGGAACCAGACATGACTTCACACCCCGCCAGTACTGAAGAAGTAGTCCCCGATGAGTCCCGGGAGGAATACAACGCTACCGAGAGAGAACTCGGCACGGAAGAAGACGGGGAGAGCACCGTGGAGATAGAGCTCCAAGGCTCCGCAAGGAGTACCCCGAGGGAAGGCTCCCCTATACAACCGCCTTCCCCCAGCGAGGCAGAGAGGACCCTACAGCAGGCCTTCCTCATCAGCCTGAACGCCGCTGCTGAACGCGACCGACTGCAGATCCAGCAGCGGAGCGAAGAAGAGCATATACGTCTAGAAATAAGACGCATTCAGAGGGAAGAGAATGTGGCCCGAGACCGAGCAGACAGCCAGCGAGCAGCTGCTGGTGCTCTACGGGACGCAGAGCGCGACAGACAGCAAGCGCAACTAATAGAACAGCTGATCAGACGGACAACACCCTCTCCCTCCGCCAGAGGCTCCAGGAACTCGTCTAGACACACCTCCAGGGCGGCATCCCCTAGCCGAGTAAACAACCCTGAACTTGACCAACAGACGAGGACTATACCCCCCACAGACCACCTCCCCCCACCGGTCCAAGCGAGACCTAGCAACCGGGAAGGAGCAGCATATCCTGTGGAGAGGCTAAACCAGAGACTACAAGCACTGGATGACCTAACTGAAGACGAAGAGGAAGAGGAGGATAACCACGCCCGACGACAGCACAGTACTCAGGCTATACTCCCGCGGAGCTGCGCTACAGACCCCCGACTCTATACACGGGTGAGCACGACGCACGACCCGCACCGAGGAACAGCACCTGGACAAGCGGGCCATGGTACACTGCCGGTACCAGCCCATACCAAGGAGTGGGAGGAGACTCGCCTAGGAGGCCTCTCCCCCAACGCTCGCCGATGTATCCACAGTCAGCGTCATACATTGGCACGCCTATGGTACCCGACTTCACCCAAGAGAACCGGGCCCAGTATACAGAACTCCGCATGTGTCTGGAGACCATGTTGGTGGATGTATTGGATGAACGCCATAAATACGCCATCCTACTGAAGCACTTAAAGGTACCCCGCGCACATAATATAGCGCTCGCCTACGCGACTTCCACCACCCCATACACAGCAGCGCTGGTAGCATTGGACCAGAGGTATGGGCGCATATGGGATTACGTGATCCAGGAGATCCGACACATCGACCGCTTACCCCCAGCAATAGACAATCGAGCACTGGACAACCTGTCCATCAGAGTGCAGTCCCTCAAGTTCAAGTTCAAGTTCTTTAATAGTTGTCATACAGAAGTACAGAATACTTTCATACAAAATGCTTCTTACTGTTACGCTCCAGAGACTGTGCTAGACAAGATAGTATCAAATAACATAATAACATAATATAGCATGAATTTAGAAGAAGAAAATGAGGTCACAGTGTTCGGTATAGACATATGTACAATGTTCTGAGTTACCATATAATATACAATACACAATACTATGCAGTGTACTAATGTACAGTACTATCTAGTGCAAAGCAGAAATGGGATGAGGTACAATTTTAGGTACAATTTACAGTAAGGTGTACGAGTTGTAGTGCAATCCTTCATCCATAAATATAAAGTGTGGGGAGTGGGTGCTACAGTGTGTTTGTTTAAAGTGGGTGTGTGCTATAAGTGTGTGGAGTGGGTGCTACAGTGTGTTTGTTTAAAGTGAGTGTGTGCGTGTGGATGTGTGTGCTATGTGCGTTTGGTGGTTGTTGTTGTGTAGTGTTCATTCATTGTTCGTTTAGCAGCCTGATGGCCTGGGGATAGAAGCTTCTTCTGAGTCTTTCTGTGCTCGCCTTGAGACTCCTGTATCGCTTGCCTGACCGCAGCAGTTCAAAGAGGCAGTTGTTCGGGTGACTGGAGTCTTTAATGATTCTCTTAGCCTTGCCCTTGCAACGCTTGTAGTAAATGTTCTGGAGGGTGGGGAGCCCCCCTCCAATTGTGCGTTCGGCTGAACGTGTCACTCTTTGTAGTCTGCTTTGGTCTTGTGCAGTGCTATTCCCAAACCAGGAGGTGATGTTGCCGGTCAAGATGCTCTCTATTGTACATGAGTAGAAGTTCTTAAGGATCGTCTGGCTGACTTGGAACTTCCTTAGGCGCCTGAGGAAGTAGAGGCGTTGTCGTGCCTTCTTCACAACACTGTTAATGTGTGTGGTCCATGTCAAGTCCTCGGCTCCGAGGTACTTAAAGCTGTTGACTCTCTCAACCGGTGCCCCGTCGATGCTGAGGGGGCTGTAGTCCTTGACCCCCGACCTCCTGAAGTCCACAATCATCTCCTTTGTTTTGCTGACGTTCAGGGAGAGGCTGTTTTCCTGGCACCATCCCGCCAGGACCTTGACCTCTTCCAGGTAGGCCCTCTCGTCGTTGGCAGAGATCAGGCCCACCACCACTGTGTCGTCAGCAAATTTGACGATTGTATTGCTACTCCGCTGAGCCACACAGTCGTGTGTGTACAGGGAGTAGAGGAGGGGACTCAGAACACAGCCCTGGGGGGCCCCTATGTTGAGGGTGATGGATGAGGAGGTGCAGTTGCCTGCTCTCACCACCTGGGGTCTGCCAGTCAGGAAGTCCAAGACCCACTGGCAGAGGTCATAGCCCAAGCCCAGGTCCCTGAGCTTGGCTATGAGTATGGAGGGGACTATGGTATTGAATGCCGAGCTGTAGTCGATGAATAGCATTCTCACATAGTTCCCCTGCCTCTTGTCCAGGTGTGATGCTGCTGTGTGCAGCACATGGGATATGGCGTCCTCCGTGGACCTGTTGGGGCGGTATGCAAATTGCAGGGGGTCCATGTTGATGGGGAGGGAGGAGCAGATGTAGCCCTTTACTAGCTTCTCGAAGCACTTCATGGCTATGGAGGTGAGAGCTACAGGGCGGTAGTCGTTGAGGCAAGCAGGCTTGGATTTTTTGGGTACATGGATAATAGTGGACTTCTTCAGGCAGGTGGGGATGACAGCCTGTTCTAAGGACAGGTTAAATATGTCAGTGAATACTGGGGCCAGTTGGTCGGCACAGACTTTTAGGACGCGGCCGGGGATGCCGTCTGGACCTGCTGCCTTCCTGATATTCACTTTTTTAAAGGTCCGCCTCACCTCATGCTCTGTTACCCTGAACACTGCGCCTCCATCAGCAGCCGACCCCCCCCCCCCCCATTGCCGAGGCTTGTGAGCTGGTGTTGTTATTACCAGCATCAAACCTCGCATAGAAGGTATTGAGGTCATTTGCTAAGGAGATGTCACTGTTCAGTTTGAGGGAGGCGCCTTTGTAGTCTGTCATCGTTTTGAGCCCCTGCCACATAGCTCTAGAGTCAGCTTGTTCAAACTGGAGTTCAATTTTATCCCTGTAGCGTCGTTTGGCCTCTGACACAGTCCTCCTTACGTTGTATCGCGCCACCTTGTGGTCATTCATGTTGCCTGCCTCTAGGCCGTCGTTGTATGCTTTGGTGCGCTCTCTCAGAGCTTCACGGACGGATTTGTCTACCCAGGGTTTTTGATTTGGGTAAACTTTCATTTTGGTAGTGGGGATTGTTTCTTTCACCCTAGTACAAACATAGTCCAGCACTGTCTCCGTGTAGGCATTAATGTTATCTGTGTCGCGGAACACATTCCAGTCTGTGTTGTGAAACACTGACCGGATCGTATCCTCTGACGTCACATCCCATTTCTGCACCTCTCGCGAGACTACGGGAGTACTTTTAATTCTCTGTCTATACTTTGGTGAAATAAAAATTGATGCGTGATCTGACTTACCGAAGCCACTATCAGAATGAGCCTTGTAGCCACCTTTAAATTGCGTGTAACAGTGATCTAGGATGTTACCGCCTCTGGTGTTGCAAGTCACATGCTGATAGAAGTCAGGTAATACCTTTCTCAGATTGGCGCTATTGAAATCTCCCAGAACTAAAATGGCGGCGTTAACATTCGCCTCTTGGATTCTATTTACCTCGTCGTGTAGTCTGGAGAGCGCGACCTTGTTGCTGGCTTGCGGTGGAATATACACTCCGACCAGGACGATCGCCGTTAACTCCCTCGGGAGGAAGAAAGGACGACACTTGATGGTTATATATTCCAGTTCTGGGGAGCAGTGGTTGGATAATTCCTTCACGTTAGTTGGGTCACTCCAATTTTTGTTCAACATGAAGGCAATACCTCCTCCACGTTGTTTACCGGATTCTGCTGTTCTATCCTTGCGGTGAATGAAGAAATGATCGGCCGGTTGGATGGCGTGGTCTGGGACTTCTGGCGCCAGCCACGTCTCGATGAAGCAGAGAACGTTACAGTCCCTAACGTCTCTCTGGAATTGAATCCTTGCTCGGATGTCGTCTAGTTTATTGTCTATTGATTGTACATTGGCTAGCAATATACTGGGTAGTGGTGTCCTGTGCCGCCTGGTTCTCAGCCTGTTACGGACTCCAGCTCTCTTTCCTCGCCGTCTGGGTCCTTTGTCCCTGGGGGCGAGATCCGGTCCTGATGTCCTTAAGATCTCAACGGGCCATTGTTGCGGTTCAGAGAGCTGATCCAGAGAGTAATCCAGTCGGTAAGTTTCCCGTAATCCAATGTCTATAAGTGACTGACGGTCATACACATTAATTGCACCTACTGTTGGTACAGACAAAACTCTTAAAACTATAAATATTAACAAAAGTATGCACAGTCTCGACGGAGCGCACAGACAGGCAGCCGGTCGTAGCGGCGCCATCTTTACATCTTTACCTGGTAGGGATGTTGGGAGCGCAGAGAGAGAAGGGGAGGCATGAACTTTACGCCAACTCAAATGTGGAAAGGATCTTGGAGAAGCTGCCGCCCGCTCGACAGGAGCGTTTTAGGCGGCAGAGAGACCACCGAGACCCGAATGGCCCCGAACCGAACCTCCTCGATCTAGCAGACTTCCTGGCGAGAGAAGTCAGCAGCCTACGGCTAGATACATTCGGACGGAGCACCCCTGGCTCCAGAGAAGGAATCAGACGACTAAATGATGGAAGAAGACCGGTGACTGTGATGCACCAATCGGAGTCAGTACCGAGCAGCAGGAGCCACAGTACCCCCTCCAGAACGGAGAAGTGGAAGATAGTGTGCCCCTACTGTGAGAAAGAACACTGGCTAGCACAATGTGACTCCTTCCCCAAGCTGAACGCGGAGGAAGCAAGTCAATGGATAAAGTCCAACAAGCGCTGTTTTCGCTGTGCGCGCTCACACATGGCAGCCGAATGCCGCTTAAAGAAAAGGTGCACCAAGTGCGATGGAGCCCATCTGGACATACTTCACGACAGTAACAGACGGCGCCCTTCACCCGCACCATCCAGCAGCAAAGCGAGCGTCATGTACATCGATCCCGCCAGCAGCAGTGGAGCCACTAAGTGTGACACTAAGCTACCAGAATAAAGTCCTGGACACTTACGCCGTCCTTGATGACGGGTCAGAGAAGACCCTTCTGCTCGCCTCCGCTGCGGCCCAGCTAGGGCTGCGGGGAAGCGAAACCCAAATGACAATTCGGACAATAAGACGAGATTTGAAGACGATAAAGGGCGAGAATGTCTCATTCTCTATCGCAGCAAGCGGCCAGCCTGAGCGACGGTACCAGATTACAGACGCTTTCACCAGCCAAGAAATAGGACTGTCGCGGTACACATACCCCGTCGCCAAGCTGATGGAGAAATATGCACATCTGCGCAAGTTACCGATCCCGCTCATAGACAATGCTATGCCGACCCTGTTGATAGGCTCCGACCATGCAGACCTCATTGTCCCGATAGACCGGGTTCATACCGGACCCCGAGGCTGTCCTGCAGCAGTCGAGACCCGTTTGGGATGGACTCTCCAAGGCCCGCTCGCCAAATCTCTCAACCGAAGTACAGCCACTAGATGTCTCCACTCCCGAGTCACAGAGGGAGAAACCGCACTCCTGCAACACGTAGAGCGGCTATGGACCTTGGAACAAATGCCCTTTAAGAACGGAAAGAAAGACATTCACTCTAAAGATGACATTTACGCCATTCACCTCCTCGAGACAGGGACCAAGAGAGTCCCGGTCAACGGCGTGTTGAGATACGCCACGCCACTCCTGCGGCGAGAAGGAATGCCTACTTTCCATGCCAAGACAGACGCCACAGAACGGTACCTGCTGAACACGGAGCGGCGCTTAGCCAAGAACCCCGCCCAAGAGAGTGTATACCGCGCTGAGATTGAGAAGCTCATCACAGCGGGACACGTCACAAAGATGGACATTAAAGAGGCTGACCAGACCACTGAATCGTGGTACGTGCCTCACCACAAGGTCCATCACAACGGTAAAGACCGCATAGTATTTAACTGCAGCTACCAGATCGGATCCCAAAATCTGAATAAAGAGTTACTGCCCGGTCCCACACTCGGCCCCTCCCTACTCGGCGTTCTACTCCGCTTCCGCCAGGAAAAGGTGGCCATCAGCGGGGACATTAAAGGAATGTTCCTGCAGGTGAGATTAGTAGAGGAGGACAAGCCCCTGTTGCGGTTCCTATGGAGAGAGAAGCCAGGAGATGAGCACCCAGCCATCTACCAATGGGAAGTCCTCCCCTTCGGAACGACGTGCAGCCCCTGCTGTGCTACATTTGCACTACAGAAACATGTAGCAGAGGACCCAGCAGCGGACGAAGAGGTCCGACACAGCGTAAAGAACAGCTTCTACGTAGACAACTGTCTACAAAGCCTTTCAACCCAGGAAGAAGCCGAGGCTCTCCTGATTAAACTCCGCGCCTCATTGATCAAAGGCGGCTTTGATCTCAGGCAGTGGGCCAGCAGCGATCCGCAAGTACTGCGCAGCCTCTCCTCCGAGGACAAGGCAGCCATCAGCGAGACCTGGATGGCTACAATCCCGGGAGAAGCCCAGGAGATGACCCTGGGATTGGTGTGGCGATTCAAAACAGATTCGCTTCACTACAGACACAAGCCCCTGACTACGGAGCAGGGAAGGCCGGCGGCGGCGCCGACCACCAGACGGAGTGTGTACACAACACTCGCCCGACAATATGACCCGCTAGGATGTATTCTACCGTACACCACCAGGGCAAAAATGATTGTACGAGCATTGTGGGACAAGGACCAGGGCTGGGACGACCCCATTCCCGCACACCTTGTATCCACCTGGAGAGAGTGGGAGATGGAGCTCCACTCACTCCCAGGCGTTAATATGCGCCGAAGCTACTTCCCACCCACGGTGAGGCCAGAGACATGCAAAATGGACTTACACGTCTTCAGTGACGCCTCAGAGGTCGCATACGGATCAGTAGCCTACTTGCGGGCCCAAGAAGAGGGGGGAGAGATCTACACAGCATTTGTCCTCGCCCGCTCGAGAATAGCCCCACGCAAGCAACAATCTATCCCACGCCTAGAGCTCTGCGCAGCCCTAGCCGGAGCGCACCTAGCCACGCTCATCCAACGTGAGCTCACCATACCGGTGTCTAGAACAATCCTGTGGTCAGATTCCACGACAGTACTCGCCTGGATCAAATCGGACTCATGCAAGTACAAAGTCTTCGTGGGAGTCAGAGTCACCGAGATTCAAGACTTAACCGAAGAGTTAACCGGAGAAACAGAGTGGCGCTACGTTGATACAAAACAGAACCCAGCTGACGTCATCACCCGGGGAATGCCCCTAGATGACCTCACCCGTCGCAATGTCTACAGTGACGGCCCAGCATTCCTAAAGCTCCCGGAAGGAGAGTGGCCCACGCCTATCCCGAGGGAAGCCAGTCAGGAGGAGGCTGAGAATAAGAAGCCTGTGTTCTGTGGATTGAGCACTGTTATCTCCGCAGACCCCAACATAGATGATTGCACTACCATAGAGAGTGCACAACAAAGGACATTCCTGTGGCACCACCCGGAGTGTAAGTCCCCCGCTGAAATGTCAGCAGCTAACTACGAGGAAGCAGAATTGCTTCTACTGCAGCGAGCCCAGAGAGACTCGTTCCCCGATGAATTGGCCTGTCTACAGGGAGGAAAGCCCGTCCCATCCGACAGCAGATTAATTCATCTGGCCCCCGAGAGCGACGCTCATACCCTCATCAGAGTGGGTGGTCGCCTACGCAGAGCCCCCAATCTACCGGATGACATTAAATACCCGATCGTATTGAACAGCCGACACAAGGTCACAGAGCTGATTATAAAGAAATGCGATGAGGATGTACATCACGCAGGAGCAGAAAGAGTCTTCGCGGAGATCAGACGTCGTTACTGGATCCTACAAGGAAGAGAGGCGGTACGACGCTTCCAGCGAACATGTCTAGACTGCCGCAAGTGGCGCGCGCAGCCCAGCATACCAAGGATGGCTGACCTTCCTCCATGTCGCCTCCGAATCGGTGACAAGCCATTCCACTCAACGGGTATGGACTGCTTTGGCCCGCTGCACATAAAGAAAGGAAGAGGAACCGAGAAGCGGTGGGGTATTGTATTCAAATGCATGACCACCAGAGCGATACACATCGAGCTTCTCCCGACCATGAGCACAGACTCATTCCTTATGGCCTTCCGTAGATTCACATCACGGAAGGGAAGACCGTCTACACTATTGTCCGATCATGGGACAAACTTCAAAGGCGGCGAAAGAGAGCTGAGAGAGGGCTTCCAAGCTATGGGCCCCGAACTTAAGACCCACCTCGCTCCAGCACAGATTGACTTCCAATTCAACCCCCCAAACGCACCCCACTTCGGTGGTACTTGGGAACGGGAAGTGCGTTCCATAAAGACAGCCCTGTACGCAGTACTTGGGGCCCAGACTGTGGCGGAAGAAGTCCTAATGACAGTCCTCACGGAGATTGAGGGAGTATTGAACTCTAAGCCCCTCGGCTACGTCTCCAGCGATGTGGCGGATATCGACCCAGTTACCCCCAACACACTCCTGATGGGGCGGCTAGATCCCGCGTTACCCCAGACAATGTACCGGCCTGAAGAAGCGAACGGCCGACGAATGTGGAGGTACAGCCAAGTATTAGCCGACAAGTTTTGGAGCAGTTTCCTACTACACTACCTACCGTCTCTACAGACCCGCCAGAAGTGGGTAAAGGAGAGAGACAATTTGACAGAAGGAACAGTCGTCATGATTATTGATCAATCACTGCCCAGAGCTATGTGGCCGGCCGGCCGCGTAAGCAAAGTGATCACCGGTGCCGACGGCAAGGTCCGAGCAGCTGAAGTGCTTGTCCAGGGTCGCACTTACACCCGTCCCGTGGCGAGGCTCATAGAACTGCCCCGACTCCCAGACACAATCGATGATGACCATGACCCTATAACCCTATGACTTTGTGAAGTTGACTGACCCCTACAGCAAACCCTTATGTGTAAATAGACAACGCGATTAATCTGTCTCTGCTTAACTGATTAGGTCTGGGACCAATCAGGGGGTGGCTGTTGTGAAGGGCCAGATTAAACCGAATATATATATTTATTTATATATATATATTTAATTGTATTTGTATATTCTCTAATATTCCCTGATATCCCTTGTATATTCCTTGTACAATATGCATTGAATATCCATTCTAGCCTACTGAACATCCCATAATAGTCTCCATTCTACTATTGGTCGAGACCTTGGTGCCAGTCTGCCATACCCCCCAGACCCAGTTCAAACGTACCGCTCAACATGTACGAACAAGTCCTAGTTCCGCGTAGGAATCTGGCTACCGCACCACTAACGGTACTATTTGTTCATAGTGCGTATATATACTGCGCTACTAAAGTAGGACTTCCTTTTTAGTCCAGTTTCTTACCCTCCAATAGAGTGACAGACGTAAAGCCTCCCCGCGACGCCACGTGTGGGAGTAAGGCCAAGTTCGGCCTACCATCGGTATTGAGACATCGTGTATATTAATATTTGAATAGTCATATTTGGCACTATATCGTCGAGTTGGACGTAGTCTATTAAGCTAATAATAGTCTATTCATAATGTAGTGCTTCGTGCGGTGAGAATACTATCGTAGTCAGTACCCCATCGTTTCGGGCAGAGAACTGGCTGCTTATCCAGGGTGGCCGACCCCATGTGAGGCTGCACCCGAGGAGCCCCAGAGCCGACGAGCGAGTGGACCTGCATACCGGATTATTCTACCGACGACAGCCCGCCTTCCCAGGCACGGATTATGCTTTGTGTACAGTGATTATTCCATGGATAAAGACCCCCGACACTGCCGTGTGTTGGAACCCCCCCCCCTGGAGAGGACGCAAGGTGAGGAGGCGCTCTGCAAGACGAGGTCGCTTCACGTCTCTCCTCCGTGGACCGGAGAGAGCCGGCCCACAGAGAGTCCAGCTGCTTTCATCTGTGGTCCAAGGATCGCTGGCGCATTGAACTGCACTACTGTGGGTTCACCCAGGATACCCTTAGCCGGACGAGGCAGCCAGACTCTACCCCCCCCCCCCCTCCTACTCCTGTTGTCTTACAAGCGACCGGATTAACCCCCCTAGTGTATCCAGTCTTATAATCATTAAAGTATCATTGCTGTTATTCCTTAACTATTCCAGGTCGTATATTTACCACCTGCGCCATCAGAGATTGGACATTCTCTATTGATATACCGACGAATACTCTTTGCCATAAAAGTGCATACTATTTCAATTCATAAATGTAATTAAGTGATTAAGTGCTTGCTCTACACACCATTGCTGTGTAGGAATAAATACATACTTCGACTTCGTACATTTGTGTTGGATCCGTTTCATCTACGTGAGAGTGTTTATCATAATATATTTATGCCGAGTACTGGGTGGCCGAATATAAAGTACAAAGGTAGTGGTAGTAAGTATCATATCTAGTAATACAGTCAGGGAATTGTACCCCTCAGTTACAAATAGTAAGCAAGTTACTGCCTGTGACTGAGGGTACAATGGCAGCAATTCATTCTACATACAACACTGTGTCATACAAGAAAAGTGCACTGCCAACTGAATATGAATATTCCTCTCTCTTAGGGATGCACATAATGAACCAATATGGCTGATACCGATAACCAACAATCAATGTTCTTTAACTATATATATATTTACTGTAAATTAATAGGTATCAATTTGATTAAACAATTGTTTTTTTCTTTCTTTCTTTGTTTCTGTTTCTGCTTTCTGTTTCAATGCTGTCATGCACCAGTCAAGTACCAGTGCATATTACCGGAGAGGAGCGGAAGCATAGTGCCATTAATGTCACCTGAGTGCGGAGTGCATTTTGAACATCTGTCGCTTAAACTACTCAAGGTCGCTCAGATTTGCTCCTTTCTGCTCATTATGCTGCATTGCCAAAGCCGAATCTATTATTAGGCCAGTATGGGCAAACATTTAAAGTAAAGTTACTGGCATAATGTTATTACTTTTAGATAACATAAATCAAACTATATGGATATTACTTGTGGGGTACCACAAGGGTCAGTATTAGTGCCCAATCTCTTTATATTATACATAAACGATATATGTAATGTATCAAAAATATTGAAATTTGTCTTGTTTGCAGACGATACAAATATTTATACGATACAAAGATCATGCTGGTTGGAAAACATAACACAAAATGCCAAAAAATATACAAAACATTTTCAGGGAAAGAGAAGGTGGCTATAATCTGAGAGGAGAGCTAAACTTTAAAAAACTCAGTGTCAGAACCTAAATGAAAAGTATGTGCAGCATGTCAATCTGTGGGGTGGACTTGTGGAACAGTCTGGAGTTAGAGCTAAAACAGAGTACAAACATAAATCAGTTTAAAAAGATGTACAAAACATATTTCTTAAATGGGTATCTGGAAGAGGAAATGTGTTGATTGGGAGTATGTGTAACATGTAAATGATTTTTTTTTAAGAAATTATGTATATCATATGGTATTTATTTAGTATATACCCAGATAGCAAAAAATTAGTGAATCAACGTTGAAATAGGGTTAGGCAGAAATATTGAATCTATGTTGAAGCCAGACATCGAAATTATACAAATCGTTGTCTATGACTTACATGTTGAATCAACGTTAGGTGTCAACCATAACTGATACTATATCAATGTTGATTCAACCATCATCTAAATGGTAATCTACATGCACATTTTAGTTGATTTTATATTGAATCAATGTTAGACATCAATGTTTATTCAACCATAATCTAAATGGAATCAATACTGATTAATGTACATTTACATTAAAATATTGCTGCTGATATGTATACATCATAACATTACATGTTTTTTTCCTGCTGTTAAACACACTATTGTTGTTCAAAATTCTTATATGACCATATTTCCAAAAATGTGTGAACAAAAATGACAACATGGCTTTAATATAAACATTTATTTTTTTCTTTCAAGAGGGTCTCATCATACTTCCACAGTGACCAGTTAACCTTTTACACAAACATTAGATAACAGACCTTATAACAGACGTTTCATTAACAATACTATATATAGCCACTGCCAGAATAGTGACACACGTATCGTGTGTGGTGAGCAGACGCATTCATGCACAACAAAGACAAGATTGCGTTGTCTCAATCATTTTAACTATAAATTTATGAGCTCAAAGTATGAGCTCACTGAGCTCAAAGTATGAGCTCACTGACTGAAATGTCCAACAAAAAGCATCAATTGTCATATAATATTGATCACATTAACGATAGGTTATGTAGATAACCTAGTTATATTAGTATTGGCTAAGCGTCCCGCTCTGAGCCTTACGAGATACTCCTATCTCCTGTGATACCTAATGTATCTCCCACGAACAAAAACACATGCACCCCACCTGTATGGGGCCCCGCCCCTTATGGTGGTACCGCCCATATAACCATGACCCTGGTCATGAAACACCCTTCCTCGCCAAAACCCGTCCCAGGAAAAGATCCCTCAAGAGGGAACTCAGGGCGCGCAGAGCGGGACGCTTAGCCAATACTAATATAACTAGGTTATCTACATAACCTATCGTTATATTTCGTATTGCATCGCGTCCCGCTCTGAGCCTTACGAGATAATGGGGAAGAGCGGGCGCGAGACCCGACAGATGTACCCCCTGAGGACCCGTAAGCCCACATCAAGGGGTGCGGGGAGCCCTGTCACCCCATCCTTCCTAACGAAGGGGGGGCGCAGTCAAC
Organism: Notolepis coatsorum; assembly: GCF_963971535.1. NCBI lineage: Eukaryota > Metazoa > Chordata > Actinopteri > Aulopiformes > Paralepididae > Notolepis > Notolepis coatsorum. The sequence continues at coordinate 193,101,570 of NC_140167.1, read as the reverse complement.
TCCACCTGAATGCGAACAAGAGGGAGCCAGAACCCCTTGAACACACCGTACAGGCGGAACCACGTGTGACTCAACACACTGCGGCCCATACCCATACACTCCTGCTACCCGACCAAAGGACGGGAAGCAGGAAAGGCCACAGACCCCAGAACCGCCTGGGAGACAGAACCCCCGGTCATGTCCATGAGGAAAAACCTTACAAAGGAGCCCGGGGAGGACCATGAAGCTGCAGCACAGATGGCCTCCACCGAGGCCCCACCCAGGAGAGCGGCAGAGGCAGCCACCCCACGAGTGGAGTGCGCCCTGACGCCCCCAGGGGGATCCTGCCCAGCCAGCGTGTAGCAGAGGGTAACACCCTCGCACAACCAATGGGACAGGCGCTGCTCCGACAGTGCCTTACCAGCACGAGCCCCACCGTAACAGACAAAAAGCTGGTCGGTAACCCTGAAATCCTGAGTACGGCTGAGGTAAATCCCCAAGCACGGACTGGACATGACAGGTGAAGGCCCGCATCTAACTCACCAGTGTGAGGAGGAGGACGAAACGCCTGAACCACAATATCCCGGGAGCGGAAGGAACTCCGGATATTCTTAGGCACGAAAGCAGGATTAGGTCGCAGAGTGACACCGCAATCGGTCCGAAAAGACAGGCACTCTGGATGTACCGAGAGAGCACAGAGCTCACCTACGCGTTTAGCGGAAGTGACAGCCAGAAGGAACGCGGTCCTGAAGGACAGCTGTCCCAACGGCGCCCGCTCGAGCGGCTCAAACGGGGCCAAGGACAACCGACCGAGGACCAATTGAAGATCCCAAGTCGGAGCCAAGGAGCGTTGCACCGGCTTAACGCGTCGAGCGCCAAGCAGGAAACGCTTCACAAGAGGGTGGCTGAACAAGACATCCCCTCAAACCCCTCATGATAGGAGGATATAGCTGCTGCATATACCCTCACCGTCGAAGCCGACAGTCTATCAAGGAGAGACTGGAGGTAACTAAGGACAGCAACCAGGGGGCAGGAGACTGAGTCCTGGCCCCCCGCCTTACACCACACTTGGAACATACGTCATCTGCCCGCGTAAGCGCGACAGTGGAGGGAGCATGCGCATTCCAGATGGTAACACCATCAGGATCAAGAACCTGCGCCCCTCAACGTACCCGTCCCAACAACTGACCTAACAGATGTATGGGGAAGAATCCCTGGCGGCACGGCATCGGTCCCAGTCCTGCCTGGCCATGTCCAGACGCAATCCTCACCCGTCAGGATGAGGGCCGCCCCGCGACAGTACACCTGCACCCACATTCTCCCTGCCGGGGATGTGGGGAGCCCTTAGGCCGCGCAGATGGAGGACGCCCATAGCCAGCCGCCCGCCGCCTGGTGCAGACAGGGGGAGCGTACTCCTCCCTGTCTGTCGATACACGACACTGACGTCGTATCGTCCGTCCTGATCAACACCATTTGTGGACCAGAAGGACCGCTTTCAACACCAACACATTGAACGTAGCGCAGACCGGGCAGCATGGTTTGCCAGCTGCCCCCTACTGCGTTGGCCCGACGCATCACCAGCGAGGGAGGCGTCGGTGAAAACGCGACGTGAGACAGCGCCGTAACCGTCCTAGGACGGAACCTCCCGAGCGTGTTGACAACACGCTCTGAGATGGATGCCCATAGCCCTCCAACCGTTGACTGGGAAGAGGAATACTCTACATCCAGTCTACAGCAACCCCAGGCTGGTAGAGACCTGCCTGGTACGAGACCTGACGATCCACCTTGACCGCGAAGGACCAGAACGTCATCAGGGCAGAACACTCCGTAACCCCGGATGACGCAGAGGCCCCAGTGCGGCCTCCACGCACTTGGTGAAGATGCGGGGAGCCAGAGAAAACCGAACGGCAGCCTCTGGTACTCATACGCTAACCCTGCAAAGGAAGCGTAGGTAAGCCCTAGGATGGAAGATCGGGGATGCGCATACGCATCCTACAGGTCTATGGAGGAGAACCAGACCCCCACCTGACAGTGTTCAACAGGTAGGAGACGATCCAAAAAATGCTGAACCTTCCCATGGGACAGGTCCAGCCTGGGTCTTACACCCCTCCCTCCCGACTTCTCGGGCAGAAAACACCGGGAGGAGAACGCCACGACGATGGCTTGCTTCGTCCACAGAGATTGGATCTCGTCGACCAGAGCTGTCCCTGCTGGAGACCCCGACAACAGGGTCTGTACCAAACCTGAAAACGGGTGGGGTTGTGTAAACACAAGTCCCCGCCTCACCATTCTCTCCATCTACCTCGACATATGGTACTGCCGTAGTCATATGTGACGACACTCCCAACGCACCCGCCGTCACGTGGCGCAGGTCCGCCAGGAACTGTAGATAGTTGGCCCGGTCCCCCCCGCTGTGCGAAGACAACCCTGGAATCGTGCGAGGAGCGCGTTCCGTGTCGGAACACCTGACCCTGACACCACCCACGAGGCAATCGCACCCAAGGGGGAACCCCGACAGAAAAGGGCCTGTCTGATACGGGGGGCTTCCGATCAAAAAAGCCCCCCCACTGAACACCCCTCCAGAACATGCTGAAGGAGTTGTTCTGCAGCCGGACATGCAAGGTGTAAGGCCCCCATGGGTTCCTACACACCGTAGCCCTGCAGTGATATCACTACCACCCCAAACCATGTGAGCTGCGACCACTTGCCAATATTCCAGGAGTGGGAGCACCAACATGATACCTGGCCTGGCGAAGGCGAGGCCGGGGAAGCCCGCACTGTGTGCCTCAAAAGGTTTCGAGCCCCCCTGCTGACAACACTTAAGTTGACAGACGTAACACCAGGCTCAACCAACACAGTTCAAGGTGTGGGAGCCGCTTGACAGCACAACATTCTCACGGACAGACCCAGGCTCAGCCATCAACTGGGTGTCAGCCCCTGTCTCCATGAGAAGCGAAGAATGGGGCCGCATACGCTTCAAGAAGGTTCGCGGCCCGCAGCCAAAGGAACACACCCAGAGCCCCGCTTCTGAGGGTAACAGAAAGCGGACTGAGCGGGGAGCGGGCTGCTCGCGGCAAAATGACGACGGAGTGGTTTACCAACACCGAAATCACCCAAAATGGCCGATCCCTCGGCCGCCAAGACTGTCGGCCTCGCGATACCCTGTCGATTCTCCAACCAGGGCACCACTGGCGGGGGAAACATGGCCGCCTGTCGAGGGCCCCGTCATCGCCGCTGACGAGGCCGTGCTCTCTCTTCTTCTGGCTGCGCGGTGTGAGGCGGTGTAGGGCCTAGGACAATACCGCCCGCGCTCCAGCAGAAGACCAAAATCCCCTGTGGAGAGGGGAACCCTGAGCGGTTATAGCTTGCGGCTGGGTCAAAGCTAATAACGTCAACAACCTTGCGCGATGTGTCGACGTCGGCCGGCCCTCAAGGCCCCTCCACCAGATACCATTTCTTTAATAGAAAAAACACCAATTCGAACACAGTTCTAATCGTTGCCAATTCCATACCGTGGCGGTACAAGCCTTAACAGCCCACCCATGGTGTCGGCCGGGCGGGGCATTGTTTCAATATATCAAAAACAAAGGACTGACGTTAACATGGAGCACCAGTGGTGATTGCAAACAGCACCCTCCACTGTGGTGTGGACCATGAAAAGGTTAAATGAATAAAAGAGCTAAACCACAAAAACTGTAGAATGAGCAAACCCATACACACAAAGTTTAAGGGGAGACGGACCAGACCCGTCTTCATTCAAAATATTCACAACAGAACACCAGCCCTAGTTTAGCCCATTTACCAAAAAAGGTAAACAAAGCCCCCCCCCCGCACTACTCCCCCAGTATACCGATTGACCGTCAGTATGAATGGTTTGAGAGGAGAGAAAGCTGTAGCAAGACAGACCTTCTCATAGCAGAGTGACAAAATGAAACAATAGCCCCCTACACAGGGCCGCCCCAGGAGATGGGGGGCCTCGCGTATAAAAACGCACAGGGCCTCACATTTCTCCCAAGCGGCCCTGCCCTTATACTACTGCAGCCTAACGCCAGGCAATGTGGAACCCAAGACAACAATTGCCTGTGCACAGACACGCAACATGTTTACCATGTCGGCTGGACCCATAGCCCCACTACCCGACGCCAACCCAGATGGGAACACCGTTCAACAAACCCCGCCGGAACACAAGGTAATACCTGGCTAGAACCTAGCCACGACCTACCCCGTTGTCAACCCATTTACCCGAAAAAGGTAAATAGAACTCAAAACCCCCCAACAGCTACCGACTGACCTTCATTGATGAACCGGGCAAGAGGCGGGAGAGTGACAACATCTCACGGCGGAGACATTAAAACAGCATAGCAATTAGCAGTAGTGATAGCATGCGGCAGTAGCGATAGCATGTTAGCATAGCTTTAGATGTTTTAGCAGCACGCCCAAGACAGCTTGGAAACCGTTCCCTGCAGAGAACGTTCACCAAACCATCTTGCCCCTGGCGCCAACACACAACAAGGTTGTGTTAACAACACAAACCAGTATTACTAACACTAATACCCATGCCTGAAGACACAGGGCCTACCTGAGTACAAGCTGGCCCGACAGCCAGCCTTGTACAGCTGAACCTCGATGTGCAGTCATCAAACGAGGAACATCACAGGCCCGTCGTGTCGCCGAAAACATGCGTCGAAGATGCCAGGGGCCAGCAACCTCCGGTAAGCTTCCAACATTATTAATCTTCCTTAATCTTTTCATTCCGCTAGCTCGTATGGTGCACGCATCCAATACGCTGGGACGAAAATAGAGGAAGGGTGTTTCATGACCAGGGTCATGGTTATATGGGCGGTACCACCATAAGGGGCGGGGCCCCATACAGGTGGGGTGCATGTGTTTTTGTTCGTGGGAGATACATTAGGTATCACAGGAGATAGGAGTATCTCGTAAGGCTCAGAGCGGGACGCGATGCAATACGAAATATAACTAGACTAGATGTTTTTGAGGAAATTAGAAAGGGAACAACAACTTAACCCTTGTGTCTGATCAGATTCTTATTTGTTTGATAACTTTGCAGTGATTATGTTTGTAGCCAATATAATATGTGGCATAATCTTTTAATTATCTTGTATTTTTTTTACTCTCTTTCATAAATTGTTTATTCAACTTCAGCCCGATCATAACCACCACATATTGTTTTTTTGTCATATTTAACAACTCTTTTCAGAAAAGTGGGAGTATTTGTATTTTATTTTTTTATTCTTTTTTAAACAAACATATAAACAAACATGACAACACACGATAAGATATACAAGCATTAATTGTCAGGGCACATCCAATGAGATCACCTTTTGGTTAGTTGTTTTATATAAGATATACCCATAATACCTGTTATCTAAAAAAAAAACCTACACACATATGCTCAGCTCGAACCCCCCCCTCCCGGACCCCACCTTGAGAAGTACCTCCACTATCCCTCGCACCTAACCAGACACTACCATTATAAGCTAGCTTTTATTCTCTCCACCACTTCTAACCACATTGACATTTTGGATTCATTGAGACCCAGAATTCTTGCTGTAGATATTTCATGGTAAATTACATCGAGATATGTAAGAAACCAAACTTTACGGCACATTTTTTCCGGTTGAAACCAGCGTGATGCGATCAGCTTTTTGGCTACTGTGATACCCGATAAAACCAATCTCTTTAGCTGTGGATTCACTGCAAACTCAAAAACATCATTCAACAGCAATACCGAGGGGTGTACAGGTATATTCCAAGATACGAGTTTTGATATTTGTTGGGTCACATCTTTCCAGAATGCCTTAACTGGTGAGCAGTCCCAATACATGTGCATAAATGTCCCTTCGTCCCCATTTGTACATTGGGTGCATTTGGAATCTTGTTTGAGCCCCATTCGGCACAGTCTTATAGGAGTCAAGTATGTCCTGTGAATATAGTTAAGATTGATTTGTTGATGATCCGGGTTCCTTGATGTAAGTCGGACATTTGCCCAGGCTCCTTGCCAATCAAAGTCATTTTCCAGGTCTGGTATATCCCTCCTCCAGACAGAGTCAAGTTGGAGGGTTTCATACGAGGACGTTAGTAATTGATGATAAAATTCTGAAACAAAACCTCTCGATGTCTCTCTTGAGTAGAAAAATTTGTGGTATCTGTGGTGTTCAATTGGTCTGTCTAATGGAACACCGTGAGACTTCAAACATAGCTCTAACTGTTTGTGAAAAAGCCATGTGGACTTGGTGAGATTAAATTTTTTGCGTATTTCTTTATCACTACAAAAACCCTGTTTGTTAAAAACATCCCCTAATGAGTGTATGCCTTGCTCTTCCCATATAGGGAATCTTATAGGTCGTTTTCCAATTAAGAGAGCATTGTTATTGAATAAGGGAGTATGATTGTGCCATTCTTGTGGGTTAGGATTTTTTTTTTGTGATTCACGCCATATCCGGATCGCATGAGTAATTATGGGGCCAAATTTTCGTTCACAGTGCTTGATTGGTAGTTTAGTGTATGCTATGTCCTTCAGTCTATGTGGGGCTACTATGTTTTCTTCTATTTTTCTCCAAGATGCTAATGCTTGGGAGTCAAACCATGTTGTCAATGGACTTAATGAGTACGCCTTAAAATATAGGAAAAAATCTGGAAATGCCATGCCACCATCTGCTTTATTTCTCTGTGCGGTGGATCTTTTTATACGTGGTGGTTTGTTATTCCAAATAAATTTGTATGTGGAGGAGTGTAATCTTTTCCAGTAACCCTCTGGAGGGGGTAACGGTAGCATTGAACAGAAGAAGTTGATTTTAGGTAGTACATCCATCTTAACTATTGATATCCGTGCTTGTACTGTGTTCTTAAGTTTTGCCCATCTATCAAGGTCGTCTTTGATTTTGTTTTGGATTTTTGTGTAGTTGTGCTTCACCGTTTGTCTTATGGTAGGGAATATTTCCACTCCCAAGCATCTGAAATGTTTTACCATCGGTATCTGTCCTGGGAGGGTTGTATCTTTTTTTGCAGGGGTGTTAAGTGGAAGGAAAGCCGACTTCGGCCAATTTATCTTAAATCCCGATAAATCACCAAAGTCCTCAATCAACTTGAGCAGATGAGGCAATGTGGTGTTGGGGTTTTTCATGAACAATATTACATCGTCCGCATATAAACAAATTTTTTGTTGTGTGCCCTTGATTACGATAGGTTCTATGGATTGGGATTGTCTTATATATTGTGCTAAAGGCTCTAATGATAGATTGAACAGTCCGGGACTAAGAGGACAACCCTGTCTGGCAGAGCGTGATACCGGAAATATTTCAGAGATGATTGTGCCTGTTGTAATCATGGCCGATGGGTCTTTGTATAATACTTTAATCATATCGATGAATCCTTTTCCTAACCCCATCCTTTCTAGCACTGCCCACAGATACGACCATTCCAGCCTGTCAAAGGCCTTCATAGCATCCAGGGACAGCATCGCCTTAGGTATGGTGTCCTCCTTGTCGGCATCAAGTACATGCAGTATACGTCTTATGTTCTCAGTGATCAGGCGGCCTCCTATGAAGCCAGTTTGGTCCGGGTGAACTAAAGACGTCATATGCTTTTGTAATCTGATGGCTAATACCTTAGAGTACAGTTTGATATCTGTTCCGAGGAGGCTTACAGGTCTATAACTACCACACTCGTTGGGGTCTTTGTCTTTTTTAAGGAGGACTGTTATGAGTGCAATATTGTCAATTTTATGGAAGTTCCCCTCCTTGACTGAGTATAAGATCATATTTAGTAATAAGGGGCCAATTATGTCCCAACAAGAAAGGTACATTTCTGATGGGAAACCGTCTCTTCCTGGAGCCTTACCACTTTTCATTGCGGTTATGGCCTTCTTGAGTTCCTCTAGTGTGATCGGTATTTCTAACTGTTTAGCGTCATCCTCTGAAAGTTTAGGGAGAATAATTTGATTAAGAAATGTGTCCATTTTGTTTTGATCGAAGGTCATTTCTGATTTATATAAATCGGAGTAGAATACTTTGAATGTATCGTTTATTTTTACAGGATCTGTTACAAGTACTTGTTGTGCTCTAATGGTAGTTATATCTGCAAATGTTGCATTAATTCTTAATCGCATGGCTAATAGGTGGCTGGGTTTGGAACCATGGGAGTACTGCTGTTGTCTTGTGCTGCGTATTTGTATTTCCGATTGTTGTCTGTATATGTCATTGATCTCTATTTTTAGTACGTTAACTTGATTTTCTAGTCGAGTTGAGTTGTTGTATTTCAGAGAATGAAATAACGTTGAGTAAAGCGTTTCCAGCTCATCCAGTTTTGTGCTTTGATTCTTGCGCATTTTGGAGGAAAAGCTATCCGTGAAGTCTTTGATCATTCCCTTTACCGACATCCATATTATTCTGGGGTCTTGCACCGAGTTTGCATTCTCCCGTTGGAATACTATAAGAGCTTCTTTGAGTTGTGTAATGAATTCCTTGTTGTTAAGCAGCAACGAGTTAAATCGCCATCTTGGGGCTCGGGAGGATAGTAATAATAATTCATTTAATTTATATAGCGCTTCTCAATAACCCGAAGTCGCTGACAGTAGTCGGGAGCAGGGGTACAAACAAAGAGGCGAAAGCAAAGAAACAAAACAAAACAACAAAGAAACAAAAACAAAGGAACATGAGACCATGGGGGGAACGGGGGAGACAGCCTGATGGCACAAAAAAAAGACTAGAGACATATCGATCAGGTTGGAGGGGAGGGGGGGGTTTAGGGGTGGGGGGGGTTGAAGGCAAGGGAGAACAGGTGGGTTTTGAGGCGAGCTTTGAAGGTGGATAGTGTAGGGGAGTCTCTGATGGACTGGGGGAGGGAGTTCCAGAGTCGGGGTGCAGTGCGAGAGAAGGCCCGATCTCCGAAGTTTTTAAGCTTGGATGTCGGGACAGTGAGGGAGGCAGTGGAGGAGGACCGGAGGGAACGGGTTGGGCGGTAGGGGAGAAGGAGATCAGTCAGGTAGGGGGGGGCCAGGCTGTGGAGGGCTTTGAAGGTGAGGAGTAGTGTTTTAAAGTTAATGCGGTGTTTGATCGGGAGCCAGTGGAGGGAGTGGAGGACAGGAGTGATGTGTTCGCGGGACCGGGTGTTAGTGAGGAGGCGGGCGGCTGAATTTTGGACCATTTGCAGTTTATGGAGGGAGCGGGAGGTGATACCAGTGAGGAGGGAGTTGCAGTAGTCCAGGCGGGAGGAGATGAAGGCGTGAATGAGGGATTCAGCAGCGGGGGGGGAGAGGCAGTGACGGATTTTTGCGATGTTGCGGAGGTGAAAGTAGGATGTTTTCACGATGGAGCGGACGTGGGGGTCAAATGAGAGGGTGGGGTCAAGGAGGACACCAAGGTTGCGGACTAGGGGGGATGGGGTGATGGTGGAGTCGTTGATGGTGAGTGTGATGGGTCCGGATCTGGTGAGGGTGGTTTTGGTGCCAATGATGAGGAGTTCAGTCTTGTCACTGTTCAGTTTGAGGAAGTTGTGGGTCATCCAAGTTTGGAGTTCGGTGATGCATGATTCAATGTGACTGAGGGGTGGGCTGTGGGGGGATTGTGTACTGATGTATATTTGGGTGTCGTCAGCGTAACAGTGGAAGTTGAGGTGGTATTTGCGGATGATGTGACCAAGGGGGAGAATGTAGCAGATGAAGAGCAGGGGGCCAAGGGCTGAGCCTTGGGGGACCCCCTGTGTGACTGGGGAGGGGGGGGAGGTGTGGCCGGAGAGGGAGATGAATTGGTGTCTGTCAGTGAGGTAGGAGGAGAACCAGTCAAGTGCTGTGCCCTCAACACCCAGTTGGTGCAGCCTTTGGAGGAGGATGGAGTGACACACTGTGTCAAAGGCTGCACTGAGATCAAGTAGGATCAGGATGTTGAGGGCACCGGAGTCAGCGGAGATGAGGAGGTCGTTGATGACCTTTACCAGTGCAGTTTCGGTGCTGTGAGCGGGACGGAAGCCAGACTGAAGGGGTTCATATAGGGTGTTGGACTGGAGATGGGAGTAGAGTTGGGAGGCAGCAATACGTTCCAGTGTTTTTGAGAAAAAAGGAAGATTGGATATGGGGCGGTAGTTGGAGAGGCTGGATGGGTCAAGAGTGGGTTTTTTGAGGACAGGGGTGACAGCGGCGAGTTTGTAGGGGGAGGGGACGTGGCCTAGGGATAGTGACTGGTTGAAAAGGGCGGTGAGGTGGGGGATGAGAGCAGGGAGGCAGGCTTTGGTGAGAGTAGTGGGTAGGGGGTCAAGGGAGCAGGTAGTGGTCTTGGAGGTAGTCATGAGGTCCATGATGAAGGAGGAGTCAACTGGGGCGAAGGCAGTAAAAGGGGTGGGAGGGATGGAGTCAGGTGGGGGAAAAATGTTGGTGGGGGGGGCGAGGGTGGGGGAATTGGCGATGCGGGCAGTCAGTGAGCTGTTGATTAAAGATACTTTATTATTGAAGAAGAGGAGAAACGAGTTGCAGAGGTCAGGGGAGGAGAGTGAGTTATTGTCCGGGGGTTGTAAGAGTTTCTTGACAGTGGAGAAGAGGGTCCGGGGGTTGCGGTTGCTGCTGTTGATGATGGTGGAGTAGTGGGCAGATTTGGCATCTTGGAGTGCATCACGGTAGGAGGAGACGTGCTGTTTGTGGAGGTCGGCGTGGATGGTGAGGCGGGTTTTTTTATAGAGGCGTTCTAGTTGACGGCCGGTCTGCTTCATGGAGCGGAGTTCCAAAGTGTACCAGGGGGAGGAGGTGGTGAATGAGACAGTGATGGTTTTCAGGGGTGCCAGTGAGTCGAGGGAGTCAGAGAGAGTAGAGTTGAGGAGGAGGGCATAGTCGTCGGGGTTAGAGGGGGCGGAGTCAGGGGGAAAGGCAGAGGATATGTATTGAGACAGTGTGAGAGGGTCAATGGATTTTATGTTACGGAAAGAGATGGTGCGTTTGATGGAGTGGTGGGGTGGGGGAAGGGGAGCAGAGAAAAGGATGCAGTAGTGGTCAGAGAGTGGGAATGGGATGGGGTGAGGATTGGATATGGGTAGGGAGGCAGAGCAAACAAGGTCAAGTGTGTGGCCTTTGTTGTGGGTGGGGAAGTTGATGTGCTGGGTGAGGCTAAAACAGGAGGGAGAGGAAGTCAGGAGTGAGGTTTGAGTTTGGTTGGTCAACATGGATGTTGAGGTCACCGGTAAGTAGGAGGCGGGTGGAGAGAGTGGAGGCTATGGTCAGGAGATCAGAAAGTTCAGTTAAAAAAGAGGGATGAGGCTTTGGAGGGCGGTAGAGGAGTAGTGCAGTGATAGAGTTGGGGAGGGAGAGGGCAAGGTATTCGAAGGATAGCATGGGAGGGAGGTTTAGGTGCAGTTCAGTGATGGATAGGGAGAGTTTGTGAAAAACGGCAAGACCCCCCCCCCTCGGCCAGAGAGGCGGGGCTTGGCGATGAAGCTGTAATTTGGGGGGGTAGCTTGGTTGAGGGAGTAGAAGTCCAAGGGCTGTTGCCAGGTTTCAGTGAGGAGGAGTAGGTCCAGGTTGTTGTCCAGTAGTAGTTCATAGATCAGAGGTGATTTGTTAGAGAGAGAACGGGTGTTGAGGAGAGCAAGGGAGATGGATGGGGGAGCAGGGAGGAAGGAGCGAAGGTTATCGAGGTTAGCGGTGCGGCGGGTGGGGGTGGCAGGGGGGCGAGAGGTAGTCCAGGAAGAGGGGATGTATGAGCCGTCAGGGAGGTGGAGAGTCCGGTTTCGATTTAGGCGGGGGCCTCTGTGGATGTTGCGACGGCGACAGTGAATGCCAGCGTTTGCAGCAGTGGCAGTGGCAGCGGGGAGGCGGTAGTTGTTGTTGAGCGAGTGAAGATCAGCAGGAGTATATGAGAGGCGGCAGGGGGGTGGGGGGGGGCAGTGAAAAATGGGGGGAGGGGGGGTTGTGAGAATCCAAGGGGAAAACGGTAGGAGAAGCAGGAGTCCAAGTTGGGTGTAGAATAGGAGCAGGAGTGGGTTAAAAGTTGGTAGTAGCTGGAGAGCGGAGAGTTGGAGTAGAATGTTGAGCAGATCACTCCGGGGCTGCAGCTGGACAATGGGAGCACTCCAAAGTTGCAGCTGGATACTGGGAGAGAGAGTGTTGTTGTTTTGAAGCAGCGTGTAGTAGCCGGCTCCAGACCAAGCCCGCGTAGCGGGCCGACCTGACCGCGCCATACCAGCAGCCAAGACCGAGAGGAGAGTGAGGGCAGTAGTATAGTATCGCCGACACTCACCCGAGGAGATGGGGAACCCGCAAACCAGCGCGAGGGAGTGGTGTCGCCCTCGCGGGAAGGGAGTAGTAGGATAGCACGGCCAGGCAGGCAGTGCCAGCAGCGGGTGGCTGGTTTAGCCGACAGCAGACAGCCAGGAGCAGACGCACAGGACCGGTCCGGAGGACAGGTAAGGTTTTGTCTGGGAGAAAAATGTGTAGATCCGGGAGTTTGTTTTCCAGTGGCAAGGTTTGTAGTCCAGTTTGAGATCCAGTGATGGTGGGAACGGTGAGAGTACAGTCGGCAGGTCCAGAGAGCAGGGGGGAAAGAGAGGACGTGAAATGTTTGTAGAGAGTCAGGACGGGCGCAGGAGAGGACGGGAGAGACAAGCAGCGTCGACGGTAGAAAACAAAATAACAAATAGAGTACAAGGAATGGACGTGGGGGAAACGGGTAACAGGGCTGGGATACAGTTTAAACGGGTAAATAGAGATACGGACAGAAGCGGCAGTCACAGGTTAACGCCAGCAATGCTCTGGATCCGAGAAAAAACAAGAAAAACAGCTGAGTGACGCGGGACAGAAAATTGCGACTGCTCTCGCGAACAGTCACGACATCATAGCAGTTGTATGAGTGAGTGTAGAACAGAAGTCCGTATAGTATACCAAATGTACCTTTAAGGAGTAAATAACAGTGATCTGATAGTGCGTTGGGTATCATTTCCACTTCATAATTATCAAATAGTCTCTGTGATGCAAAGACATAATCTATTCTGGATAGTGTCTTATGTCTCGCAGATCGACAAGAGTACTTTCGGGTCGTGGGATTAAGTAACCGCCATAAGTCCTTTACACCTGTAATCTTTGACCAATCCTTTAATGCCTTCGATGAATTCTTTTGTTCGCTGGAAAAGGCGAGGTAAGATTTGTCTATCCTTGGGTTCCAGATGGCATTAAAATCCGCTCCTATTATAAATGAGTAATCGGGAATGTCTAACATTGCATTGGTTAGTGTAGTGAAGAAATCTTCTTCGTACAAATTTGGGGCGTATACCGCTATCAACGCTATTTTCCTGTTCTTATGTTCAATCTTAGCTATAGTTATCCGACCTTCTACATCAGACCATACTCCCTTTAGTACAATATTCAACTTACGTTTAACGACTATTGCTACACCCCGAGTTCTCGTACCAATAGAGGAGTGACTGATATTATGGTATATGTTGTCCGCTAATTTACCTATGTCTTTCCCTAGAATGTGTGTTTCGCTTAGCAGAGCAATGTCCACATGTTCTTTTTTCATCAGTGTGAGCACGCTTTTGCGTTTGAGTTGGTTATTTATTCCCCCGGTGTTCCATATCATTATATTCAAACTAGCCATAGTCTATACATGTTGCATTGTAATTTTTGGTAATGCTTCTAGAGTGCGAGGCAATAATAGATATACATCCCACTAGTGAGGTCCCGTTGAGAGCCGAGCTTAAAAACATACATATATACAAATAAAAATCCCCTACCCTTCCCTCCCACCGAGAGTCGTACAGGATTGTGTTCCATGAACACAACCTTTGCGTATGACTCTCTCCCTTGCACCACCGGATATCCCAGAATGATCCAATTATCCTTAACATTCCTATGTATACCATAGGATCTAACACTCTAAATTCTACCATAAGTAGAATGTCGACTGTGGCTTGGCCACTTACCCGTAAAAAATAAATAAATAAAAATTTAAATGAGATAAACTAAAAATAAAGACCAAAAATAAGCTTCAATTGTCATGCCTTAATCACTTACATTTTATATGAACTTGTAATTTATAGTAATTTATAGTAACCCATGAATAATATGAAGGTATTGAACTGAAGAGAGAGCCTCAATAAATCAGAGAGAGCGGATGGAGAAAAAAAAACAAGTAAAAGGAAGAGAACATTAACTTAGATCTTAAAAGAGCATTGCTATGCTTAAACATCTAAAGTATTAATTGGAGAAGTAGTGAAATTATTTCCCATTAATAAAAAACAATTTTTAAATACGTATATGCAGCATTTCCCCCGACCGGGGTGGGCGATGATCGGTGTGTAGAGTGATCTTTCAGCCGGCCGGCTATGATGGCTCTGTGGTTCTGCATCTAGATAGCTGTTGATTATTCCCCCGAGGGGCTTCTGGTAGAATGAATGACCACGTATTGCTGATATTCCAGAATGCTCCATATATCAAAGAATGCTTCGATGTTCTAGATTATTCCAATATGTCATTTTTACATTGTCTGAATGTTCCAGTATGTTCTGGAGTGTTCCAATCTTAAATCCAATATGTCCGCAATAATATACACGTCGGGGAAAGCATTCAAAAACTCTGAGCACGTAGGTCTCTCTGTCCCAAATCCTCGGTTATTAAAGGTTGTACTATATGGTGACCTTGCATAACTGAGATTTAAAAGGCCATTTATACACTATTCTGCTCCTGTTCAGACAGGAATTTGGCTGCATCTTCAGGCGAGTTGAGGAGAACCTTTGCTCCTTGTTTGTCGACGACGCGAAGTATTGCAGGGTATATTAGTAGGGGTCTGTATTTCCCCAGGTATAGTTGAGACATCACCGTCTTGAACTTGGCACGCAGTTCCACTACATCACGACAATAATCTTCAAAGCAGTGTATTGGTACCTCCATGTGTTTCAGATTGCCTTTCATCCTGCGAGTTTCACGCATAATCATTTCTTTTATTCTGACTTGGCGCAGTATAACTAATATCACTCTGGGCTTAGCGTTATTGCCAATGGAGCGGGGACCCAATCTGAAGCACTCATCCACCTCCGGTATTTTAGGAAGGATTCCTGTTCCCAAGATTTTCTGTAATTCTGTGGCAAACTCTTCAGGGTTTTCACATCTCACTGAGTCGTCCAGACCGACAATACGAATATTCAGCCTGCGTTTTTGATATTCCATCTCGAATATTTTGGCTTTCTGTTCTTTATTGATTCGCGTGAGCTCCAACGTTATTTCGCTGAGCTCCGTCTTGATTTCATTGTAATTCCCCTTCATCTCAGCAGTTAGGTTAACTGTGTTAGCCTCTACTTCCTTGTAGATGTGAGTGAAATTGATTTCGTGGGCTTCCACTACTTTCTCCAGAGCCTCGGTGCGTTTATTCTGTGCGTCGGCGTCCGCTCTCAGCGCATCAATTTTGCCTTCAATAGATTCTTTAATAGCATCTACTTTTTGAGTTATTATCTTCTCCGACAGTTGTGATTGGAGGATCATTTCCTCCATTCTCTTCTCCATTGTCTTCCCCATTTCCTCCATTTTCCGGATGATATGTTCGGTATCTGCGGAGGTCTTTGATGGGGTTGAACTTGAAGCGGCCTCTGTCAAGTCAATATTTTCTGCTGTCCGCTGTACGAATCCTGGGTCCCGCGGCGGGACCTCTTCGACTGGTTTTGGGTCTTTCTTTGGGTCTTTCTTTGGTGACATCTCGATTCTTTTGGTCAATATAGTTAGTTGATAGTCTCAGTTGATATATGCGTCAAGTTTTAAACGCATTAATGGTATATAAATAATTTTTTATAACGAAAAAAAAAAAAACGGGTGAGCAGCTGTGTCACATGCGACCTACTCCATTCTAAAGCTAAACCGGAAGCCAAGTGGGAGTATTTCATTACAAAAAAAATATAAAAAATGGTTATGATCAGGGCTGAAGTTGAATAAAATATTTATGGAAAAGAAAGTGAGAAATTATTTCAACATAATCTTTTTATGGAGTTTTTCAATTATGTCCCCTAATAAGAGTATAATACTTTAGTTTTCAGACACAAGGGTTAAATAACAATGGCAGAAGATTTGAATTTAAACACAGTGGAGCTCAGATGATCCAGTTGTCCACGACTTATCCTCCAAGGCATCTGCTATATAATAATCTTCAGATTTACTTAAGTGTTATAAGTAGGTTACAGCAGTAAGCATTAGTTTGCTCAGTCAATTATGGCCAATTCGTTTTATATTGTTTAATACAGTTAAATAAATGGATAAATGAAAAGCAATTTTTTTTGTATCCGAAATAATAAATAACTGGTTATAGGTCTTAAACAACCGTACGATTCCACTTGCACACTCTCCAGAGTTATATTAAGTACATGCTAACGAATATTCATGAATATTTATCTTAGTTGACGTATATATATATTTACCTACCAAACTGCAGCATGCACATGCACAACGCCATCAAGAGTACACCGGTCACACTCACAATAACGTTATTTTTCACTGAACACAGTTAAGATAAAAGTAATATAGCCAAAACTTACTGTAAAGCACTCAGTAGAATCAAATCCGGGGGATGTCGACGTTGCTGTTCTGTTGCCAGTTCACAATGAGAGAGCGCTGCATAGAGGAAGCTAGTATGTGGCTGGGACGTACCATATATGTTTAAATTGGGGGGGGCATTCGGATCGGTCCAACTTAATGACGACAAACAGCATACGTTGAACAGGATACGTTGATTCAACATTTATTAGATATTGGCATTTCAATCATTAAAATGCAACCACAAAACAATATTGATTCAATGACATGTTTTCAACATTGGTTAATTGGTTCATCGGTTAATGGGTGATCCACCATCAATCGTCGACCTTAACCAAAAATCAAGCATTTTGACCATAAATCAACATTGAATTAACACCTTTTGCTATCTGGGTATATATTATATATTACATGTTTATATTTATATAAATGTATTGAATTGTATAGAGATACAGCATTTATACATATAATTAACAATAGATTCAATTATAATTTGTGATAGTTAAATAGGGGTAGGCATTTTAAAAAGCTATTTTAGTTTTAGTCTTAGTCATGTGTTAAGTGCTCCTTTTTCGTTTTCATCATATTTAGTCATCTTCATTTATTTTTCGTTTAGTCAGTTTTAGTCAACTAAATGTCTGAGCATTTTAGTCTTAGTCAGTTTTTGTCTCAATTTTGTCTTTTTTGTTTTAGTCTAGATTTAGTCGACGAAAACGGATGACATTTTTGTCTATTTTTAGTTAATGGAAAAAAACTTGTCAGAAGTCAGAAATAGTCAACATGGAACATTTTCTGATTTAAATTGCGTATTTATTTTTTAACCTAGGGGAATCTGAGTCGGCGGCACAAGTGATACACAGGAAGTATATATCTGTTGGTGTAGACATGGTCCAATGTATTGTTGCTCCTACAGTATATGTTGGTGTAGACATGGTCCAATGTATTGTTGCTCCTACAGTATATGTTGGTGTAGACATGGTCCAATTTTTTTTTCTCCTACAGTATATGTTGGTGTAGACATGGTCCAATGTATGCATCAAAGAGAGCATTACGAATGTGGTGACGTTGTTTCTGACCAGAGAGACGAGGCTGAACTCCGTCTGTCTTCTGTTTGCTGTGTCTTTCCTTTCTCTCTGCCATGTCTGTCCTCTCTCTGCTGTGTCTGTCCTCTCTGTCATGTTTGTCCTCTCTCTCTCTCTGCTGTGTCTGGCAGCGGTTTATTCTATAACAGGATACTGTAAACTAAGTAAACAGAACACACAGTAGTACTAGTAGTAGTACACACTGATTGCAATCTGCTTGCATAAAAACATTATATAAAATCACATTCTGAGGTCAGTGTTAAAGTGCCACAAGAGGTCTGGTTAGTGGTTAGAGTTAGAGGTGGTCTAGGTCTGGTTAGGGTAACTTAGGGGTAGTTAAGCATTCATTATAATTTATTATTATTATTTAGATAGATGGATGTAAAGGGCTAGACCAACTCTTAACCCCTATCCGGACCTAGACCACCTCTAAGTCACAACCCTAACTTAGGGGTTAAAGTTAGAGGTGGTCTAGGTCTGGTTAGGGGTTAGAGTTAGAGGTGGTCTAGGTCTGGTTATACTGATCCAATACCAGTGCATATAGTACATAAAAAAAGAAGTTATATTATATAAATTATAAAACTTTTTTTTCTTTTCTTTTTTACAGCTACTGTTTTATATATACTGTTTTTTAGTAATAATTAGAAAGTAATGGTATTTATTCAACAACAGGTGATTGTATAGATTAGTATTAGTATCATTAATTGACAACTAAACTCAATGAGTTCACCCATGGAATGGTTGTTGGTACATTGGTTCTGCACGGACGTTACACGTTGTTGCGCACTTCCTATCCAGAAGGCTCCGTTTAGGTTAGCTACTGTAGTAGCAGAGGCTCTGTTGTAATTTTTAATGCAAAATAAATATTCAACATTCTCTTTTGAGACTCCGCCTCAGACTCTTATCATTTGGCACCAAAAGCTAAACATTGTCACCGGTATGGCTGTCTGCATTATGTCATTAATTGTGTGCGAGAGGTCGATCAGTGACCACATTAGCGTGAGCTAGCTTAGCCACTAGCTAACGCAAGCTAGATGGAAATACAAACAATGTAACGTTACTGGTGAAAAAGTGATTTACCTTGGAATACTCCTTTGCCAACTTGCTGTACTTTACTTGCAGGTCTGCAGCTGGATTATGAATAGTCCCAACTTTAGCCAAGGTAATGTTAAGCTAAAACTAGCTTTTCAAATAGCTCTTCAGCTATCTTCTTTTGTAAATTACATTTTTGTGTCCTCAGTTGTGGTCAACGATATTTAATAAACTATTTAGTCTTGTTAGCGTGACATGGGCTTCAATAACGTGACATCACGTCTCGTTGTCGTCATGAAAAAAACCTTCGTTGACGAACATCTTTCGTCATCAATTTAGTCAACAAAATTAACACTGCTTCCTACTCCTTTTTCGATCAGGGTAAATTTGTTTATCTCTTTCTCTTTTTGTTGCCTTTTTATTATCTTTTGTATAATGTCAAATGAACATATATAAATTCCAGGAATATGATTTATAGATATAATTTAAATTATAAATAAATTAATATGATAATGTAGAAATCGTCGGAAAGGTGAGACGCACAATTTCTATCTTGCGACAACACCAAGTAGTGTGTCATTTATTATCCTTTTAGCACAAGTGACAGCTGTCAGATCTATGCCGTGCTAAACTCTGACAGCTCCTCGTCACCAAACATTTTATCAATGACATTCCACCAGCGCGTCTTCTCTAAGCCCAACCCCCAAAACCAACCTCATTAAAGTGACAGTGCCCCATCAATACATCAAAACAATCTAATGGTGAATTATGTCCATAGCACCCACTACATACGTCCCCCCAGAATTCATCATAACAAAAGAAGTCAATGAACAGGAGGGCGGAGAACTCTGCCATAACGGCTCCGCCTGACCCCTGTAGCGGCCGGCGCCGCTGTAGGGAAAACCTTAAGGGCCCTACGGCCACTCGGGCACAGGATAGGTGGCAAGGGGGTCTCGTGGGCCTTACTCGGAAGACGGGGCAAGGTAGGGGGTCGTCCCCGCCGTGGGGGCTGGGCCAGTCCAACAGGTTTGCCCAAGTCCACATGAGCCGGGTTAAGGCGGTCTATGGAAATGTGTTCCAGCTTCCCGCCCATGTCCACAACAAAGTACTTGTCTCCAGCCTCCTGGACACGGAATGGACCATCGTATGGAGGTTTCAAGGGGTCCCGGTGGGCATTGTGACGGATGAAAACATATTCCGCTGACTGCAGACTTGTAGGGACGTGCGACCGGGGAAGGCCGTGCTGTGAGGTGGGGACCGGTGTGAATACCTTAGCCTTCTCCAGAAGTGCTGTCCACTGCTGGGCTGCACACCAGGGGGCAGTAATGTTAGGGACGAAATCCCCTGGCACCCGCAGAAGCTGACCGTAAACCATCTCGGCCGAGGAGGTCTGAAGGTCTTCCTTGGGGGCCGTCCTGAGACCAAGCATGACCCACGGGAGCCGGTCGACCCAGCCGCTGTCAGTAAGGCTGGCCCGAAGTGCTGCTTTCATTGAACGGTGAAAGCGCTCGCATAACCCATTGGCCTGCGGGTGGTATGACGTAGTCCGGTGTAGCTTCACGCCCAGGCTCTTGGCGACCGTGTTCCAGAGCTCGGACGTGAACTGTGGGCCCCGGTCTGAAGAGAGGTCGGCTGGAGTGCCAAACCGGGCGATCCAGGTTCCAATAAAAGCCCTGGCCACCTCGGCGGACGTCGTGCCTGACAGTGGAACTGCCTCTGGCCAACGGGTAGTCCTGTCTACCATAGTAAAGAGGTAACTGAAGCTGTGTGAGGGGGGCAGGGGGCCCACTAGGTCAACGTTCACGTGGTCGAACCTCCTTTCAGGTACAGGGAAGTGCTGCAGGGGGGCCTTGGTGTGACGGTACACTTTAACGCGCTGGCACTCCAAACAGGAGTCAGCCCAGTCTCTCACATCTTTTCTAAGCCCAGGCCAGACAAACTTGGCGGACACTAGCCTCTGCATAGGTTTCTTTCCCGGGTGGGAGAGGCCGTGAACAGTGTAATAAACACGCCGCCTCCATCCTGTGGGAACGATGGGGCGGGGCTGTCCCATAGAGACATCACACAGGAGTGTGGTGCCAGCGCTGTCAAAAACCACATCCTCTAACCGCAGGCTTGAGGTGGCTGACCTGAAATCTCGCACTTCAGGGTCGGTAGCCTGGTCCGCCGCCATACCGGTGTAATCCAGCCCCAAGTGGATGGCGCCCGCTACAGCCCGGGAGAGGCAGTCTGCGACAAGGTTTGCTTTACCTGCCACATGTTGAATGTCAGTAGTGAACTCTGAGACATATGAGAGCTGTCGCTGTTGACGGGCAGACCATGGCTCAGACACCTTGGCCATGGCGAACGTCAGCGGCTTGTGATCCACGAAGGCCGTGAACTGGCGGGCCTCCAGCAGGAAACGAAAATGGCGGATGGCAAGGTAGAGGCCGAGGAGCTCCCGATCGAAGGTGCTATACCTCCGCTTGCTGGGGCTTAACTGGCGGCTGAAAAAAGCGAGCGGCTGGCAAGCCCCGCCTACCCACTGCAGATGAGACTTGATCGTGAGATATTTATCTCGAGCCGGAGGGTTCTTGAGGAGGCTCACCACTCTGCTGGCTGTCGAACTTCCCAGGGCTGACACCACATAATAATATCTTGTGGTATCCGCTGTAATCTCACGCAGCTCAAACTGTGCCTCCGTTTGCGCAAACCATGCCGAGGCTGACGACTCCCAGAACTCAGGTAATTTCAGTGAAACTGCGTTCGTAGACATGTTGCCGCGGAAGCATCTTCAAAACTTATAACAGGGTCACCAATGTAGAAATCGTCGGAAAGGAGAGACGCACAATTTCTATCTTGCGACAACACCAAGTAGTGTGTCATTTATTATCCTTTTAGCACAAGTGACAGCTGTCAGATCTATGCCGTGCTAAACTCTGACAGCTCCTCGTCACCAAACATTTTATCAATGACATTCCACCAGCGCTTCTCTAAGCCCAACCCCCAAAACCAACCTCATTAAAGTGACAGTGCCCCATCAATACATCAAAACAATCTAATGGTGAATTATGTCCATAGCACCCACTACAATAAAATGTATCAAAGTTGTCATGAGTTGTGTTGAGTTGTATGACAAATAGCCTACAAATGCAGTTACTGGTGAACAGAGATACTAAAAAGCAATCAGCTTTCTCCAGACACACCGTTCCAAATATTATAAAAAATATTTCCACTGATCCAAATCAAGAAAGAAAAAACACAATGACTATAAGTATTATAGTATCTAGGGAATAAGGATCTGTTCTTAAAAATCCTCTTTATCTTGTTCCCTGCGTTGTGTTCTAAAGTACACCTTACCCCCTATTTACTGATAATAAGACCAACCCTGTCTTATAGCACGGCAGTGGAGAAAGCACCAAATGAGGAGGAGGGAGAGTTGGTTATTGTTAGGATCCAGTTTTATTTCAGAGTAAAAAAGTGAAATAACAAGGATTCTGGTTTCAATGAAAAATGAATTGTGCAATGATATTTAATGGTCGCAAACTCTATGCCGTTTGTCATTAAATATCAGTCTAATCTGATACAATCTTCAATGGCTGATGAGTTGATGGTGGCGTCTCCTAGAAAAACAAAGAGATTGTGTTCTCGTTCTCAGCTCCAGCAGTTCCTCTATTCACCGCTTGTCCTGTGGGTCGTGTTCAAAAAGCGTCTCTCTTCCTTCTGTTGTGCAAGCTATTTTAAAGTCTTGACTCCTCCTACTGGGGGACGCTAGAGTCTCACGTCAGAGGGAAATATTTCTACCTCCTGATTGGGGGAATCTATCGCTGCCATTTCTGATTACTTTTAAGAGGCCGTCCTTAAAATATTTATTGTTCTGGAGTTTTAGCTTTTTAAAGGTATTTGGGTTAATTTTACTATCTTAAAATCCCAGGAGTATTTCTTAACTTTAAAAAACGAATAGGTTAATGCTTTTGCCGAATTTCCTAGTGACTTAAATACCTAAGTTAACCTATTTTTGATTCAAATGCAAAGGTAAAGTAAGAATCTACTTTATAACTGATTTTACTGACTGCTTTAGACTTAACAACTGTAGAGTTTCCCTACTATTGTCTATTTTGATTTATGTTAGGTTTGTTTAACAAGTACATTATCCTTAAATCAAAGTATTTACTCTCCAAATATCTAAATTCACTGGTATGTTTTCTTTAATCCAAGCTAGTTTTTCTAATGTCATCACACATTAACTATATTTCCTTTAATAAGTCCAAACACGTCCTACATAGGGTTTTTAAGCTAACCAACTTTACTTTTATGGCTATTTCCTGTATGGTTATTGATATTCATTTATTTTAAATCAATGTTTCATTTTGAACGCTGTTCCTGTCTCCTGGCAAACCAAAGAGTTCCCTGCCTGCCTTTTGGCCTTCCTTTGAAGCGGTCCTATTTCACAACCCCCCAAATGGCTTTTTATCTTTTACAGCCGATATCGGGGAGGTCTGGCTTGGGTAAACAAGCCTGCCTATTCAGATGTTATTTCTAGCTTCTAGTAGGAGTCTGAGAACTTATTCAAATGCTAAATTTAGTCACCTCGAAACCCAGTTCCCATTGTTTTCACTAAGTTCCAGTGTGGGGGAGAGGAGAAGCCTGTGTTTACTGTTACGCCTGTATGCTAAACGCTTTGTCTCAAGACTTAGGGTGTGTTCACATCTGAAAGTCCAGGGATAGTCCGGACTTTCTAATTTGTTTACAAATTAGATCCGCACCAAATGTGAAAATGATACATTGTTTAATTTTGGTCTGCGTTCACACTACCCTGTTTGGTGCGGATCTAATTTGTAAACAAAGGACATGCTGTCGCATCTATTGGACTAATAGCACTCACACACGTAATAATCAGTTGCCGGCAGCGTAATGAGAGAGATACTATTATGAGAGAGAGAGAGAGAGAGAGAGAGAGAGAGAGAGAGAGAGAGAGAGAGAGAGAGAGAGAGAGAGAGAGAGCCCTTTCCTTCCTGCGTAAGCTGTCAACTACTAGACAGCTGCATAGAAGCAGCTTGAGATGCGTTGTTGTTACAGAGCTGCACGCTGCTATTATGAAATTACCCAAAAAGTATGTAAGCTTTTTTTTTCTTTATCTGAGAGAATGTCCGCGAATGTCCTCCTCACGCAGGAGAAAGTTGGGGGGTCCGCGCGCGGCGCGAGTCTAGAGTAGAGAGAGAGAGAGAGGAAGAGAGAGACTGCGTCTAGAGAGGAGAGAGAGGGAGGAAGATAGAGACTGTCCGCGTGCTGCGCCAGTCTAGAGAGGAGTAGGCTACTTTGCTTCCTGGATTAGGTACTATAGTTCGATTGAAACGAACCGAGTCCCAACTTTTCAAGAGGACCATGGTTCGGTTGTTTGGTCCTCATTATAGTTCGGTTTGCGTTCACACCTGTACAAACCAAACGGACTATCGATCTAAAGGGACCATGGTCCACTTAAAGGGACCATGGTCCACTTAAAGTGGACCAAACAGAGTAGGTGTGAACGCGCCCTTAAACTATGTTTTACCGTGGCAGAGGGCACAGGACTTGACCGTCACCCTCAAGGAGGTGTCTATTAACCATGTGTCTAGAGTAGTGATATCTATATAACAAAAATGAATCTATTCTAAGGTGTGTGCACTGCATCTTACAGTTATCAGACTCGTCCAGTAGCGGCCGACCTTGGGGGAAATCAGACTCATACAACAGTTTGACCCTGAAATGATACTACAGTATCTTTTGAAGGTGGACATGACGGTCATGTCAGTTTAATGACCAGCCACAGACAACTACATCATTGGAACCGGGACGGTATCTGCTCATCCTTCCTCATGTATGGAAATCAGCTCATACATTTCATATTTAGGCTATTTATCATTCTTATGTATGAAGAATTCATTAGATGATGATACATGATTATACTTTAGAAACCTAGAAATCTTGAACATGGGCCAATTTGAATTTGTAGAAGAGACGTTAGCAGATTTGAAAGATTTGCTTCCCACGCTCATAAGTATTATGCTTAAACTTTTTTCTACTCTATAAAGCTGTCAGAGAACAACAAATCGTATGTGCAGCCTATTAGTCTACAGTCTACAGGCTACAGATATCTCCACACACCCCTACTTCAGAGATAATGTCTTGTAACTAGCCCCAGTGCGTACGCAGTCACTATGCACTTTTGCCACTTTATCCACCAGCTGCCTGCTCTTTACTTTAATTTTCAATTCGAGAGGGACATAGGTCAGGATTTACTCACTGCTGCTAGGGAAATGGATGTGTGTGCTCTCTGCATCTATCCCTTATTATTGCAATGTTAAGATCATATTGCTAGCCTACATAGCCTTGCAATTGATTGTTTCAGGAGAAATTATCCATTGTCTCACACAATTTCTCCGTACACAATGGTGCCAATTATGCATGCATATGGGGAGGCCCAGTAATTATTGTCCTCCCACATTATCAGGGTGGAAATTATATTACCCTTCCTCTGCGTGGAAATGAGTTCTGAATGTTCACATGACCTGATTCATACAGGAGCTCATCAGCAGCACATACACGCTTCAAGTTACCAAAACGACTCACATTAAGAATACATTTTTGTTTATTTCTTTTACTCATGTGAGCGGGGTGGGGGGGGGGGGGGGGGGGCGTGGTAAAGGGGCGCTCACGTGCTCTGGCAAGTACCCAAAGGACCCCTGTGGCAGACAGACACAGGTGCAGGTAGACACAGAAATAGTCATCGGTGGTTCACACCTGCCCGCTTTTGCTCATCGGACCGACACAGATGGATAATAAAAAAAAATCACTATCATAGGCCGTTACCATTGTGGTTGTGGGTGTATCATTCATCCTTACTGTCTTTGATTAGATGGTTGTCTGCCCACAGGAACTCCACCTACTGCATGAAGGTGTCCATGTCCCTGACGGTAGCGGAGAACGACACGGACCTGTGTTACAACTCCAACATGAGACGGGCAGAGAAGGCTGAGCTGAGCAAGAAGAAGGACATCACGTGTCCTGACATAGAGGACTACGTAGAGGCCGGCAAGGAGCCGGACATCACCTGGTACAAGGTACTGGACGTGTGTGTGTGTGTGTGTGTGTGTGTGTGTGTGTGTGTGTGTGTGTGTGTGTGTGTGTGTGTGTGTGTGTGTGTGTGTGTGTGTGTGTGTGTGTGTGTGTGTGTGTGTGTGTGTGTGTGTGTGTGTGTGTGTGTGTGTGTGTGTGTGTGTGTGTGTGTGTGTGTGTGTGTGTGTGTGTGTGTGTGTGTGTGTGTGTGTGTGTGTGTGTGTGTGTGTGTGTGTGTGTGTGTGTGTGTGTGTGTGTGTGTGTGTGTGTGTGTGTGTGTGTGTGTGTGTGTGTGTGTGTGTGTGTGTGTGTGTGTGTGTGTGTGTGTGTGTGTGTGTGTGTGTGTGTGTGTGTGTGTGTGTGTGTGTGTGTGTGTGTGTGTGTGTGTGTGTGTGTGTGTGTGTGTGTGTGTGTGTGTGTGTGTGTGTGTGTGTGTGTGTGTGTGTGTGTGTGTGTGTGTGTGTGTGTGTGTGTGTGTGTGTGTGTGTGTGTGTGTGTGTGTGTGTGTGTGTGTGTGTGTGTGTGTGTGTGTGTGTGTGTGTGTGTGTGTGTGTGTGTGTGTGTGTGTGTGTGTGTGTGTGTGTGTGTGTGTGTGTGTGTGTGTGTGTGTGTGTGTGTGTGTGTGTGTGTGTGTGTGTGTGTGTGTGTGTGTGTGTGTGTGTGTGTGTGTGTGGGTGTGTGCATAGGCGCCCACTTAACGGAGCAGACGATGCACGGGCTCCAGGACTATTGAACTTGGGGGAGCAAGCTTGTCTCTTTGCTCCCTCACTTTTTGATCATATCATATGATATAAATATCCCCCCCAATATATAAATCTTATCGAACCATAACTACGTAATTTCAATCAAATTAAAAATACGCAATGACACTTAATAGCAAGTTTTTAAGTTTCCAAAGATTGTGTGACCCCCCCCCACTTTAATGGTTTGATCCAGTGCCCACGGGCCACGGTTCGTCGGCATGACGTATACGACATGTTGGGGGAGGCGGCTTTTTCGAAAGCGTTTGAAAAATTCAGGCTGGATATTGGATAACATTGTGACTCGTGAGGATTATTCTTCGGCGTTTACATCAAAATGGAGCAAATCATCACGTAAGTCGAACACTGTGACTGTATACTAAATGCGCAAACATATTGAAACTGAATATTTCTCGTATGGTGAGCCTCGGCGCTGCTGCACCGAGTGAATCCAGAGATACAGGATGGTGCGCAGGCGCTGTGATCACCCAACGGCGGAAATAATGCCGCTTTGAGCAGTTTATAAAAAAAATAAAAAAAATATTTATTAGCAACGCCGAGCTTTCAAACCATCCCGTATCTCTGTGCGAACCCCTCGTGCAACTGTGAGCACCTTTGTAATGTCTCTGTCTGTGATACTTGTATAACGAACGGTTCGGCCAGAACCAGTCCTTCATGGTAAATCTAGGTTGGTTTCCCATTGAGGAGCAAGTGACTGTGGATTCACTCGGTGCAGCACAGTCACGAAAGGGGACCCTGATGTAAACAAGACAAACGTCTTTCTCTGGTCTGCATCCCCTTAACAATTGTGTGTATTGAGCCGTACTGTATTGTACCCATTCTGCAATCTGTTAAATAAAGTTTTCATTCATTCAGCCGCCGCGCTCACTGGGGCTATTGATAGCGTCAATTAGTTGTTGTTGTTGTTGTTGGTGCTGCGGATGTGAACGGGGCTGGAGGGGCTTTGGGAGGATGGGAAAGTTATTATTATTATTATTATTATTATTATTATTATTATTATAATAGTAATTGGCTATCATACGTGCCTAGCTAGCGTTAGCTAAAAGAGCCCTCGCAGTGAAGTTATTATTATTATAGCTATCATACTGCAATATAAACTGAGTTTTATAGTGAAAAGAGCAGCTTTATTTTGGTCAAGATTGAAGGCTCTATATTCAAGGAGGGG
>NC_140167.1:193058093-193066264 GCF_963971535.1 Notolepis coatsorum | reverse complement strand
AGAGAGAGAGAGAGAGAGAGAGAGAGAGAGAGGAGATGAGAGAGTATAACAGAGAGGGATGGGGGTGGAGGTGCTCAGAGGTGACCTCTCGTTTGCTTGTGATGAAAAGATGGAGGCGGCGGGTGGAGCGGAGGAGAGGGGAGAGAAAAAAAAGAAAGAAAAGCTGAATAATCAGCAACTCTCCAACACTGATGGAAAGACAGGGAATTAGAGAGAGAGCGAGAGAAGAGAGAGAGAGAGAGAGAGAGAGAGAGAGAGAGAGAGAGAGAGAGAGAGAGAGAGAGAGAGAGAGATATCAAGAGCTCAGAGTCTCAGAGGATACACGGAGAGACAGGGGGAAGAAATCTCTTTTGATTTCGTTTGAAAGACGGGGTTCTCCTCTTGTAGAATACTTTACTCCGGCGATGCGGACAAAGGCACATTGTTCCTTTATCAGTGTCCCACACTCCTACCTGGCTCTCACGCAGAACAGCAGTGTCCTTGCTGTGCGCTGCTCAACCTTGGTATAACTCGCTATTAGCACATCAGGCTGGTTAAGTCAATCCGCGAGCCACTCAGCCAAACGCACCATCGGCACTTTGATCTTTGATTGTGAAAGCCTGTCAGGCTGTGCGAGTTAATCCCGGAGCCGAGTGGGGCCAATCAAGCTGTCAGGCCAAGCTCACTGTCAATAACACAGGCGGGTCAAAGAGTCAAACGCAGAGATGCGGAGCGGACCCCGGGCCTTCTAGGGAGACGTATATACCTGCAGCCAATCAGGCGCGGACTGCAGATCTTAGATTACCAGAGGGTATATTTCACTACTATACGGTATAGTTTGGCTATACATATGAGGTAGGTAGTGATCAGTGTCACTGTTAAATACCTACTCTCGTTACAATGGAGTTGTGTTTTGTTCTAAGCAAGCTGTGGACATACCCAGTATAGGTATCGGAGCGATACTAGCTAAATGTGATGGATCAGTATCGGCTATGTCCGATCCAGGCACAGTGTGATCCTCCTCCCGCTAACGGCGCCCGGCAGAACGCTCGACCCTGACCCTCACCGAACCGAACCGCCCAACGACCAGGGTCGTCGGGAATGTTGTCGTCGTAGCGCACATGCGGCGAGATCGATTAGAGACCGCGAACGTGAAGTCCTCCTGCTATAGCTCCTCCACCAATCGCTATCTTTGAGCCTAGTCTCTGAGCTTGCGTAGCTGCGGCCACCTGAGGCAGGCAAGAGGCGGTGGCGTACACATCGCCAGAGAAGAAGAAGAATGAAGTCAGGGGAGAATCGAAGAAGAGGAAAGAAAGGATGAGGGAGGGGTTGAAGAAAGAAAAGGAAGGGGGGGGGTCGAGGAATGAGGGAGAGAAACAGCTTGAAAATTAAAAGCAAGTGAGAGAGAGCGAGAGAGTTAATGAGAGGGAGGTAGACAGAGAGAGAGAGAGAGAGAGAGAGAGAGAGAGAGAGAGAGAGAGAGAGAGAGAGAGAGAGAGAGAGAGAGAGAGAGAGAGAGAGAGAGGAGGAGAGGGGAGGGAGTGGGAGCAGTAGATGAGTTGTTATGGTGATAAGCGGTGGGGAGAAGAGGATGTAGTTGTCAGGGTGATCCGACTGTACTGTACACGGCTAATAACTACCTGTGTTTATTATTCACGCTAACCTACTGTATGCCTAAACACACATTCACATGCATGCGAATGCGGACACACACACACACCGCACGCACCACACACACACACACCCTTATACACACACAAACACACACATACAAAGACAAAGCAGTCAGATGGAGCAAGGACTTATTAGCATTTGGAGATGTCAGTAGCCACCCCCACATTCCCAGTGTGGAGTACACTTTCTGTACGTTTGCTTAATGAGGGATACACAAGGGTACGTGTGTGTGTGTGTGTGTGTGTGTGTGTGTGTGTGTGTGTGTGTGTGTGTGTGTGTGTGTGTGTGTGGTGTGTGTGTGTGTGTGTGTGTGCGTGGTGTGTGTGTGTGTGGTGGAACGGTATAAACGGTATACGGTATAAACGGTATGAATTTGCTCTACTGGATGATTTTGACTATACCTTGTAACCGGTAGAGCAGCTCTAAATAGCAATGACGTCATGTAACCACAGCGCGACTATTTCACTCGCATTTGCCCCTAAAAATAGATAGAATTAGTCATAGATAATAGATATGTGCAAACTAGAAAAAGTTATTTAGGAGGCTTCGCGCAGTGGGCGTGTCAACACGCAATTGTCATTTCATAATAAACACATATCACCACGGCGCACAGCAAGTTTCAATTTCAGTTCCTGGCATTTTTAACCAGTGGAGAAAGGTAAGAGATTTCCCTATCGTTTTTCTTATATGAATTATTCTACGTTAATAAAACATACCTGGTGATCAACTACAGTTTGCGTGAACATTACATTATGATATGTGTGTAGTGTTCTGATAACGACGGCTGGGCAGCGGGCTGGATGCTGGATTTGCGAGAAGCATATGCAGCTGCAGAGCCGGCAGAGCGGGGCCGCTGTGCATGCACAGTGCAATACTCCAATTCAGCCATTGGCAATTCAGCCGTTGGGTGGGGGGCGCTGTTGAGCAGGCCTGTGACCGGACCTGAAAGCGCCCCTGCTCTGCGGCTCTGCAGTTGCATACTATTGGGATTCGTTGGGAGCAGCACAGAGTCTCGACTCAGGACTTATTTTATTTGGAATATAATGACTGTATACGCAAAAGTAGCCTAGTTTTAAGTTAAAATATTATAAATCTACATGCCTTGACGATGTCATTCTTTATATAGCCTGCCTATCAGGCAAAAATAATAATTATAACTGAAACACTGATACTGTGATATATACCGTTACAGTCTATGCTTCAAATTATACCGTGATATACATTTTAGACCATACCGTCCCCTAGGTGTGTGTGTGTGTGTGTGTGTGTGTGTGTGTGTGTGTGTGTGTGTGTGTGTGTGTGTGTGTGTGTGTGTGTGTGCGTGCACGCGCAATCAGCCAATTGAGACGTTGCCTGCAGTGTGTTTAAAAGGCCCTCCCCCGCCCCACACACACACACTCTCTGCTGGAGCAGTGTCTTCCCCAACCACCACACTTTACCCTTTATTCACAGTAGTTGTATTAATAAATATGTCTTTTTTGGTTTAAACTTCACCTTGGTTGTTTGTGTCCATTTATGCTGCTTCCCTCTGAGCCAGGGTCGTAGCAGTGTGTGTGTGTGTGTGTGTGTGTGTGTGTGTGTGTGTGTGTGTGTGTGTGTGTGTGTGTGTGTGTGTGTGTGTGTGTGTGTGTGTGTGTGTGTGTGTGTGTGTGTGTGTGCGTGTGTGTGTGCACTGCATGCGTGTGTGTGTGTGTCTGTGTGTGCATGCGTCTGTGTGTGTGTGTGTGTGTGTGTGTGTGTGTGTGTGTGTGTGTGTGTGTGTGTGTGTGTGTGTGTGTGTGTGTGTGTGTGTGTGTGTGTGTGTGTGTGTGTGTGTGTGTGTGTGTGTGTGTGCACATGTATCTGACATGCTTGTGTAGTTGGGATGAGCCAGAATCCAAATAAATAGATGGGAAAGCATGCGGATAACCTAATGGAGATAGATTTATAATTTTTTTTCATACCTTGCTTTTTATTATTCGGGAAAAGAAGTCAATCAAATAAGTCCCTTTTTATGTTATGAGTTCCATTGATGCAGAATGTGCTCAGCCGGACGCAACCACTGCCAGCACAGTCGCCGCGCGTTCCCTAAACTAGGGTTGCACCAATCCGATACTGGTATCGGTATCGGCCGCCGATATCAGTAAAATAGCTGGATCTGGTATCGTTAAAAAAAATAATAAAAAAAAATATCTGATTTTTTTATTAAATATATATATTTTTTTTATAAATAAAATAAGGAACAAGTGGCCATTCAGTACATTTATATCTATGTGTTAATGTGTTACATTTAGTTTCACTAAGTTAGGAAAGTAATGTTTTAAGTCAAGCCTGATGTTGCCTTGCACAAAAGAATGATCCCAGTCTCTTCCACACAGTGACAGTGAGGCATACAGTTTATTAATTTAATTAATGAAGTTTATTTTCTGTCTTTGTTTACAACAAATCAAAAACACACTTGTGATCCTTTACAATTCTTAAAAACTAAATATATTTGAATATAAAAAAAAAACATGGATAATTTTTATTTATTTTTAACTTTTTTTGGACAATGGGTATCGGATTGGTATCGGTATTGGCCGATACCCAAACCCAGGTATCGGTATCGAGACTGAAAAAGTCGGATCGGTGCATCCCTACCCTGAACGCAGTGTTTTGAGTTCAGCGCGCTTGAACTGGCCGACTGCTAACTGCGTGGAGTAGGCCACGCAGTGGAAAACTGGTGAAATGTAAAAAAGATGGTCTCATTTGTTGAGCTTTTCAAACCAGTCGGACCCTTGCTGGCCAACGCAGTTTGGAACAATCGACGGACTGGCGACAGGTCATAGGATTATCAAAATCATTGTAGGTCTGCCAAAGGCAAGACCCTGGGAACAACGTCACCATGGAGAAAGAGACAGAGGGCTCCATGGCTGTTTTGTCGGACAAATGAACGGAAAGGTATGCACACGCTTTTATTGCCATTCTCTGAGTAGTAGTTGATCGGTAAGAAGGATGAGCGATAGCCTGGGCTATGACAGGGCAACGAATGAGGGAATGCAGTCCCCACAAATAGAGGCCGCGTGTGGTGAAATGAGTATGCTCAATTGTAAGTCCCATCGTGGGCGCATAGTGTTTACTAGGCTCCATTGTCATGTCACAAGATGCAACAAAATGTTCTACCGATGCGCTGCACATGGCGTTGTTTATTATGTCATTCTTGTTTAGTTTCAGCACAGCAGCACATTGGTGTTGTCTGATCCAGGCTCTGTGGTTCAGTAGCAGCACCTTGGTGTTGTCTGATCCAGGCTCTGTGGTTCAGTAGCAGCACCTTGGTGTTGTCTGATCCAGGCTCTGTGGTTCAGTAGCAGCACATTGGTGTTGTCTGATCCAGGCTCTGTGGTTCAGTAGCAGCACCTTGGTGTTGTCTGATCCAGGCTATGTGGTTCAGTAGCAGCACCTTGGTGTTGTCTGATCCAGGCTCTGTGGTTCAGTAGCAGCACCTTGGTGTTGTCTGATCCAGGCTCTGTGGTTTTGATGATGTGTTCTGTGACCTTTTTTTCTCCCTCGACCTGCCGGATCAGCACTCTCTCCCAGATTTAACTCTGCCATTCGAAAGAGGAGATTTGGCCCGATCCATAGATGTATGACTTGTAGGGCTGTCGCGGTAACCGCATCACTGCAATCCAGGGGTGTGTCAAGTGACCCGCGGATGCAGAACAGACAACCGCGTCAACCGTGGACTAAACAAAAAAGGGGCGTCATCATTTTTAACTCAGTTAATTTAATGATGAGGAGTCCGTTTTCCAGTAGCATGAGCTAACTTCACGTTTCCATACAGTTTACAACTCACAGATGAAATCAGGATTTATTTTCATATCCCGGACTCGAGCCCCCAATGTATACCTTTTCCTGTATTGTTCTGAACGTAGTAGAGTACAGGGGAGCGTTCTCCTAACACTCCAGGGCCGAAGTGCCGGTCATGTAACTTGCTCAATGTTATTTGACTAACGTTACACGCAAATTAAGTGCTGCCTCTCTCTACCGACCCCACTACACTCTGACTAACCCCTACGCTCACTTCGTTAACGTTATTATAGCTATTATGATCTGTAATGTCAACTGGATAACGTTGGCTTTGTTTGCAAACGTAAGTTAACGTTCGCTATCTATGACGTTAGCTATAGGCTAACGTTAGCTATCTGTGACGTTAGCTATACGCTAGCTAGCTATCTATAACGTTAGTGTAGTCCCGAGTGTAGCGGGGACGGCAGAGAGGCAGCACTTAGTTTCCCCCAATGATGAACAATGATGACACAAGTTGTGATATTTAACTAGCTTTGTATGTGCATTCACATTCACTAACGTTAAAATAGTGTTATATTAACGTTAAATGTTTGCTCAAATAATGTTAGTTTTAAGTAAGGAGAAGGGCATATATATGCCACAACGCATCGCTCTTAAAGGAGCAGGCAACACCCTACTACTTTTATCACATTTCAGAACGTTGAGGGACAAATGGATAGATTATCAAACATAGTTAAAATAGTTTCGGGACTCCTAGGGCCTTAGAATTTTTTTCTAATCACGATCGCGGGTAAACTTGCATGTCTTAATAATAAAAATGTATATACAGGTATATATTTTTTTTAATAATTAATAATACATAATATTTTTTTTAATAGAAGTGCAGTACCACCGCATCCTGCGGTGATTAGCCACACACACAACCGCGGTGAGAAAATGTCATACCGCGACACCCCTAATGACTTGGCCATAATAAGGTCATTTATAGGCATGATATTCTATTCTATATTTATATTTCAAATTGCATGTGTCCGGATGGCAAAATTCAGTACTGTATCTACAAAAAAACCTGTAAATCATCTGCCCTTTATTCATTTGCTTAGATTTTTAGTACACTTGATCTCAAGAAGGTGCTGAATGAGCTCAAAATTTTTTCCACTTCTGGTCAATGCTAGCATGGTGTTATTCACCGTCAAAAACAAGTAAAAATGTAAATAATTATAATAATAATTTATATTCTCCTTTGGTTCATTACAATTTACTCAAGCATAGTAACAGACAATAGTTCTGACACTGGGAATACATTCCCTGAGGTCCATAGATGTCCATAGATACCTGGACAGGTAAATAACATGCAAATGGACCTTGTAGAAGTGGAGCAATCTTCCATTTACTTGGGTATGTACTTTTAGGCGGATTTTATGAAAATATGGCTAGGGCTTCAGAGGTTAACAACATACCAACACATAATAATGGGCTGACGACTTAACGTTTAGCAGCCCACTACACTCTCTTTGATGGTGTGTCAGAACAAACACATAAGCCAGAGAAGCGGTTAGGTCATCATAGCGGAGCCTCTACCCTGGAGATGCACAGTAAGATGATCATATAAAGCTGGAACCAGGAGCTGCAGGTCAATAGAAATAGGTTGGGAATATGTATTTTTCCGATGCAAAACAAAATCATTTGATTCGTAAAAAAAAAAAAAAAAAGCGTTTCTGATTGTTTAATGTTAAGAGAGAGAGGGAGAGAAAGAGAGAGAGGTGGGAATATATTTCATAATAAATGATAAGCCAATATTAAATAAATGTGATGCTTTGAAGGCGCAACAATTGCTACTGAATATTAGGTTAGAAAATACAAAATTTGCCCATTTAATGTGACTTCCGGCATAAACCATGCCCACTTCCGATCTTCTATCCGAATACAGACGCAGATGGTTTTGTTGGTTGAACAGATACAGATAATGATGTCTCTGCACACCCCTAACATGTAGTATCCATGCCTGTGTGTGTGTGTGTGCCGTGCGCAGAGCTCTGCCAGTGTTGGCTGCATGCTGTATCACTCCGACAGAACGAGATGTCCGTGAGTAATTGTAGTTTAAATGCCCTGGGGAGGTTTCTAGGCTGTTGGTCTTTGTAGTTTAAATGCCTGAGGCTCTTCCCTCCGGGCTTTCCTAAAGAATCTGGAGTAATCAACGACAAACATAATCACCGTCAAAGCCGTTTGCGTGTGTGTGTGTGTGCGCGCGAGCGGGTGTGTGGGTGGGAGCGTGCATACACAGCGCTATCACAATCACATACAAACAGCTGTCATACATGTGGGATCAAGAAACAATATGCCTTTCAATCATATTGGTGAGTATCGCATTACCCAATATCGGCCAATCACAAAGGCCTAGCTAGAGAGAGCAGAATTAGCCAATCAGCGGAGCAGAGTGGATGCGATGATGGGAGAGACCAGTGAAATTACATATCACAGGCCAGCAAGGCCCCCTGGGAGCGCGAGATCACAGCGCTGTTTTACAAGCAGAGCGAGGCACTCTGTGGCCAGATCACAGCCATTTAATCTGGACTAAATTAACCACGATGTCCATAAAAGCATCCAGTGGCACATTGCCTCATTCGCCAACATTTAATTACCTGGCAATCTATTTCCCGAGCATATATAAATGCACTTACTTAACGCGTATAAACATATATGCACACACGCGAGCGCACATGCTAAAGATTACATTGTAATTACGCCATAAA
>NC_140167.1:193010593-193055593 GCF_963971535.1 Notolepis coatsorum | reverse complement strand
TGGTTGGCTAGCTAGCTACATACTGTGATTTAGCGCCATTTTGAGGTCTACATTTTCCATCATCTCTCTAATGTCCCGCGATTCGGGCATCAATTTACAACATCCTATACTAAATTAAGCAGTAGACTGCGGAAGCCAGACATGTGGTGAGGCTTTTTACACCTGAATTCAGTGCTAAATATTCTAGGCTGCTATGTCAGCTAGTACTTGGCCTATCGTTCACACGTGGCTGAGTACTTGGGCATGAGGCATTAATTAATTGCAGATGTGTTCATTTCCACATTGCTTTCGGTTTTGTTTCAGGCCAGTCTTGATGGACAGCTTTGTCACAGAAAAATTTATTGAGTGGCAATTGCCAGAGCTCACAGACAGTTTTAAAGGTGAGCATTTTTACTTTCTTGACCATGAAAATGTGTCCATGACTAAGCAGTATAGGGTTTCAACACACATGCACACACATTATTCTGTTCTTCATCTTGGTTCTCATCCTGCTCTTGTCCTGGTGTCTGGTCCTGTGTTGGAGTTTGCTGCCTGGACTGTAAAAGTCTTTCTTTGTTTTCTGTTTTTTGTCTTTCAGATAAAGATATCGATGAGGAGGTGTTTCAACTTTTAGATGACGAAACAATCCGGAACCTCATCCCCAAAATAGGCCCCCGGCTCAAGTTCTCAAAACTTTACAGAGAATTTGTAAGTGATCACTAAGTTAAGAGTTCTAACATATCAAGGCAGATGGCGTATACATGCTTTAAATGCAAAGGCTAATTCCTGGTGATGCCAAGTCTCTCTTTTCACATTTACGAGTAGCACACAATATAAACGCTTCATCCACTTATATCCAATGTTGTGAGGGAGTTTGTAGCAGAACATTTTCTTTCATTCGGTCTTACAGAAAGCACTTACAAGAAGAACATAACGACAACCAGGCCCAGGCCCAGCCACCTAATGTACCAAATCAGGCTGCTACTATTTTCAATGCTGAAGAGCTAGTACTTTCTTGACCATGAAAATGTTTCCATGACTAAGCAGTATTGTTCAGTAGGGTTTCAACACACATGCATGCACACACAAATTATTCTGTTCTTCATCTTGGTTCTCATCCTGTTCTTGTCCTGGTCTCTGGTCCTGCCAGCCTGGTCCTGTGTTGGAGTTTGCTGCCACTGGATGGTACTGAAATTACTGTAAAAGTCTTTCTTTGTTTTCTGTCTTTGTCTTTCAGATCAAGATATCGATGAGGAGGCACCACCAGTACCCCCCTCACCAGAACCAGCAGTACCTCCCCTCACCAGAACCAGCAGTACCTCCCCTCACCAGAACCAGCACCTCCCTTCACCAGAACCAGCAGTACCTCCCCTCACCAGAACCAGCAGTACCTCCCCTCACCAGAACCAGCAGTACCTCCCCTCACCAGAACCACCAATACTTCCCCTCACCAGAACCAGCAGTACCTCCCCTCACCAGAACCAGCAGTACCTCCCCTTACCAGAACCAGTACCTCCCCTCACCAGAACCACCAGTACCTCCCCTCACCAGAACCAGCAGTACCGATTTTGGAGTCCGCAAAAGAGGGGTGGAGTTCTAGAGGAAGCAAGGTAAGCAAAAAAAGCAATATAATGCGCAGCTCCTCCCCCTCAGGGAATGCTACACCCATTTGCGAGGGGGCAGAACAGGAAGCACAGCCCCCCTCGTCCTTCGCATTGGCTTAACGGGGCAGGCAAAGCAGCAAGCTTCAGAGAGCCTAACTGCTGCTTCAGAGAGCCTATCTGCTGCTTCAAAGAGCCTATCTGCTGCTTCAGAGAGCCTAACTGCTGCTTCAGAGAGCCTATCTGCTGCTTCAGAGAGCCTATCTGCTGCTTCAGAGAGCCTAACTGCTGCTTCAGAGAGCCTATCTGCTGCTTCAGAGAGCCTATCTGCTGCTTCAGAGAGCCTAACTGCTGCTTCAGAGAGCCTATCTGCTGCTTCAGAGAGCCTATCTGCTGCTTCAGAGAGCCTATCTGCTGCTTCAGAGAGCCTATCTGCTGCTTCAGAGAGCCTAACTGGTGCTTCAGAGAGCCTATCTGCTGTAGAGAGCCTAACTGCTGCTTCAGAGAGCCTAACTGTTGCTTCAGAGAGCCTATCTGCTGCTTCAGAGAGCCTATCTGCTGCTTCAGAGAGCCTAACTGCTGCTTCAGAGAGCCTAACTGCTGCTTCAGAGAGCCTATCTGCTGCTTCAGAGAGCCTAACTGCTGCTTCAGAGAGCCTAACTGCTGCTTCAGAGAGCCTATCTGCTGCTTCAGAGAGCCTATCTGCTTCAGAGAGCCTATCTGCTGCTTCAGAGAGCCTATCTGCTTCAGAGAGCCTATCTGCTGCTTCAGAGAGCCTAACTGCTGCTTCAGAGAGCCTAACTGCTGCTTCAGAGAGCCTATTTGCTGCTTCAGAGAGCCTATCTGCTGCTTCAGAGAGCCTATCTGCTGCTTCAGAGAGCCTATCTGCTGCTTCAGAGAGCCTAACTGCTGCTTCAGAGAGCCTATCTGCTGTAGAGAGCCTAACTGCTGCTTCAGAGAGCCTATCTGCTGCTTCAGAGAGCCTATCTGCTGCTTCAGAGAGCCTGTCTGCTGCTTCAGAGAGCCTATCTGCTGCTTCAGAGAGCCTATCTGCTGCTTCAGAGAGCCTATTTGCTGCTTCAGAGAGCCTATCTGCTGCTTCAGAGAGCCTAACTGCTGCTTCAGAGAGCCTAACTGCTGCTTCAGAGAGCCTATCTGCTGCTTCAGAGAGCCTATCTGCTGCTTCAGAGAGCCTATCTGCTGCTTCAGAGAGCCTAACTGCTGCTTCAGAGAGCCTAACTGCTGCTTCAGAGAGCCTATCTGCTGCTTCAGAGAGCCTATCTGCTGCTTCAGAGAGCCTATCTGCTGCTTCAGAGAGCCTATCTGCTTCAGAGAGCATATCTGCTGCTTCAGAGAGCCTATCTGCTGCTTCAGAGAGCCTATCTGCTGCTTCAGAGAGCCTAACTGCTGCTTCAGAGAGCCTATCTGCTGCTTCAGAGAGCCTATCTGCTGCGTCAGAGAGCCTATCTGCTTCAGAGAGCCTATCTGCTGCTTCAGAGAGCCTAACTGCTGCTTCAGAGAGCCTATCTGCTGCTTCAGAGAGCCTAACTGCTGCTTCAGAGAGCCTATCTGCTTCAGAGAGCCTATCTGCTGCTTCAGAGAGCCTAACTGCTGCTTCAGAGAGCCTATCTGCTGCTTCAGAGAGCCTAACTGCTGCTTCAGAGAGCCTATCTGCTGTAGAGAGCCTATCTGGTGCTTCAGAGAGCCTAACTGCTGCTTCAGAGAGCCTATCTGCTGCTTCAGAGAGCCTATCTGCTGCTTCAGAGAGCCTAACTGCTGCTTCAGAGAGCCTAACTGCTGTTTCAGAGAGCCTATCTGCTGCTTCAGAGAGCATATCTGCTGCTTCAGAGAGCCTATCTGCTGCTTCAGAGAGCCTATCTGCTGCTTCAGAGAGCCTAACTGCTGCTTCAGAGAGCATGTCTGCTGCTTCAGAGAGCATATCTGCTGCTTCAGAGAGCCTAACTGCTGCTTCAGAGAGCCTATCTGCTGTAGAGAGCCTAACTGCTGCTTCAGAGAGCCTAACTGCTGCTTCAGAGAGCCTATCTGCTGCTTCAGAGAGCCTATCTGCTGCTTCAGAGAGCCTATCTGCTGTAGAGAGCCTATCTGCTGCTTCAGAGAGCCTAACTGCTGCTTCAGAGAGCCTATCTGCTGCTTCAGAGAGCCTATCTGCTGCTTCAGAGAGCCTATCTGCTGCTTCAGAGAGCCTATCTGCTGCTTCAGAGAGCCTAACTGCTGCTTCAGAGAGCCTATCTGCTGCTTCAGAGAGCCTATCTGCTGCTTCAGAGAGCCTATCTGCTTCAGAGAGCCTAACTGCTGCTTCAGAGAGCCTATCTGCTGCTTCAGAGAGCCAATCTGCTTCAGCGAGCCTAACTGCTGCTTCAGAGAGCCTATCTGCTGCTTCAGAGATCCTATCTGCTGCTTCAGAGAGCCTATCTGCTGCTTCAGAGAGCCTAACTGCTGCTTCAGAGAGCCTATCTGCTTCAGAGAGCCTAACTGCTGCTTCAGAGAGCCTATCTGCTGCTTCAGAGAGCCTATCTGCTGCTTCAGAGAGCCTATCTGCTTCAGAGAGCCTAACTGCTGCTTCAGAGAGCCTATCTGCTGCTTCAGAGAGCCTATCTGCTTCAGCGAGCCTATCTGCTGCTTCAGAGATCCTATCTGCTGCTTCAGAGAGCCTATCTGCTGCTTCAGAGAGCCTAACTGCTGCTTCAGAGAGCCTATCTGCTTCAGAGAGCCTAACTGCTGCTTCAGAGAGCCTATCTGCTGCTTCAGAGAGCCTATCTGCTGCTTCAGAGAGCCTATCTGCTGCTTCAGAGAGCCTATCTGCTGCTTCAGAGAGCCTATAGGTTGCACCCACAGAGTTTGGTTGCACCACCACCAAGCCAAGGTCTGACAACCAAAGTCCCCCAGGCCCCCATAACCTCTATTTAAACTCGAAAAGGCATTGAGGTTTCCCTCATTTACAAAGACGAGTTAAAACGACTCCAAAAGCACTCCAAAATGTCATTGCACGTTCCATTGGCATGAGAAAAAAAACTTGATTTAATTTAGCTCCCTTATATAGTTGGTATAAACCTGTTATCTTGCTTATGATTTGCTGTCAACCCAAGATTCACCTGTATTTAACATTCTTTCTTTGCTTATGTGCTTGTTTTAGGTTGGGACAAATATGGTGGAGTACCTCCAGCAGGCAAGACCCTCTCCCTCGGTTTTGGTGCTGGGAGAACCACACACATCTTGTGCTCAGGCATTCGTGATCTATGCAGGTCGGGCACACCCTAAAAGCACAATGCTCGGGGCAGTTGATACGTGTTTTAAAGCATTTTATGTATTTGACATAAAGTACCCCAGGCAGTGTGTTCATGCATGGGAGTTTCTCCAGCACGTTATATATAATATTGAGGGACCAGAGTCCAAGCATGTAGCATTCTTAAGGACAGCCATACGTAACGCAAAACTTACAAATGAGGAGGAGGTGGAATAGGTGAAGTAGCAGGAGGGAAGGTGGAGGAGAGGAGGAGGAGGAGTATAAGGAGAGGAGGTGGCGTAGTGAGGAGGTGAAGTAGGAGGAGGGAAGGTGGGGGAAGAGATGGAGGAGGAGGGAGATGGGTAGATGCTAAGCCCCGTATTTCTATATGTATATATTAGTGCTGTCAATCGATTAAAATATTTAACAGGATTAATCGCATGATTGTCCATAGTTAACTCGCGATTAATCACAAATTAATCAAATTTTTTCTACCTTAAACGGATCTTTTTCAAGTTCCAAGTTTTAATACTCTCTTATCAACATGCGAGTCAACAAATGCTTTCCTTATGCAGTCATTTAACACAAAAGGATGACCCTCATGCATTGCAAATTTGCATCAAATTCAAAACAGAGTGATGCACAAAATAACTTAAAAGAAAGAAAATTCATTAAAACAATGAATAAAGTGTACATGAAATAATAGAGGAAAGAAAATGTTAGGAACTTGTTACATTCACCCACACAAGGGCTGAGTAATCGCACACACCCCCCTCTCTCTCACACACACTCTCCTAGCTCTCTTTCTCTCGTGTTCTTCCCTTCTCTCTCACTCCCCTCTCTCTCTCTATATCTCACACACACACACACACACACACACACACACACACACACACACACACACACACACACACACACACACACACACACACACACACACACACACACACACACACACACACACTTCAGAAACAAACATAGTATCAATGAGAGCATCAATAATACACCTGAGTATAGTCTAGTAAAAAAAATTCTTAAAAGTTAATCGTGAGTTAAAAAAAATAGTGGCATTAATAGAATCGGGCGATAACGTGTTAATACTGCGTTAACTTTGACAGCCTTAGTATATATGTGTTTTGATCTATCAATATCTGGGGGAGTGTTCCAACAGGGCAGTAAAGCAGTACAAAACCATATACCGATATGTATTATTTATTATTTATTATTTAAACAGGAAATCAGTTTGACATGAAAGCACTTTTTGATGTCCACACGCCGTGACATGTATATGCAACAAGTGTAATACATTTTGAAGTTAAATGTATTCTACGCCTTGGTCTGTTCTTTTCATTGATTTCAGCACATTTAGACTGTTATACCTTTCAATCAAGCATCTGTGCCAACCTAATGTAGTGTACTAACTATAGCAGTTGTGTTAATAGGCCCTTTTCACAGCAGCCATCTTGACACAGCAGGGTAAACCTACATCCTGTGAACCAGACTGACACATGTGTAACTAATCATGTTGCTCTGTCCATCTGTTGGTCAATCGTTGTCAATCTGGCTCACAAGATGGCTGCTGTGAATAGGGTCTATTTGACCCTTTTGATGTAACCCAAGATTCAGTCAAAGCAACTATTTTGACCCTTAAATGGGTTGTTTGTATAACCCAATACGGGTCAAATCAACTAGGAGGTTGGGTTATTTTGACCCTTAAAATGGGTCGTTTGTATAACCCAATATGGGGTCAAATCAACTTAGAAGTTGGGTTATTTTGACCCTTAAAATGGGTCGTTGGTATAACCCAATATGGGGTCAAATCAACTTGGAAGTTGGGTTATTTTGACCCTTAAAATGGGTCGTTGGTATAACCCAATATGGGGTCAAATCAACTTGGAGGTTGGGTTATTTTGACCCTTAAAATGTACTTAAATACTTAATACTTAATACTTAAAATACTTAAAAGTATTCGTTTATTTGACCCAAGTTATGGGTCAAATTAAATAACCAATAATAATGGGTCAAATTAACCCACACACTGGTCGGGCCCTTTTTGACCAGTGAATTGGGTCAAAAATAACCCAAATTGGGTCAAATTTGACCAATCTGTTTTTAGTGTGTATATGCATGTGTGCTTGTGTGTGATAGAGTCAAGTCAAGTCAAGAGTTTTATTTGTCACGGCATACAAGTATACAATGTAATGTGGGGGGTCTTGCCCGCAACGATCTGCATAATACAATAGTAATATATAATAGAATCCAATAGAACGACATTGTGCAATAAACAAGTAAACAAAGTAGGGCATATCGGTATATGTACATGAGTTATTTACAGAGCATGGTAGGACATGCTAGGTCCTGTGGTAGTGCAATACACTGTTAGCTACGGTGGTAGTGCAATACACTGTTAGCTACGTCTTTATGTACACTGTTATACAAAAATCTGCATTTGTGTGTGCTGGCATGTTCATGCATGTGGATGTGAAGGCGCAATGATGTGTGTGTATGTGGGAGGGCAGCCAGCATAAAGTGTGCATGGGCGCATGAGCATGTTTGAATGTGACCGGCCAGGCTTGTGGCCATGTCCGCTGGCTCAGAGCTAATAGAGATTTTTTACCATCAATACAGGTGCCCGGGCAGACGCTCCTGCTTAGTGGGTTACTTAGAGCAGAGAGATAAACCCAACACTGTTACTGAGCATCAAACAGAACGGCCATATATGGCTTATTAGTGTACTCTATATGATTTAGTATCATCTATATGATTTAATATCATCTATATGATTCAGTATACTGTAATCTATATGATTTAGTCTCATTTATATGATTTAGTAT
This sequence comes from Notolepis coatsorum, assembly GCF_963971535.1. Lineage (NCBI taxonomy): Eukaryota > Metazoa > Chordata > Actinopteri > Aulopiformes > Paralepididae > Notolepis > Notolepis coatsorum. Next base: position 193,047,935 of record NC_140167.1, on the reverse strand, counting down.
AATCTATATGATTTTGTATAAACTATATGATTCGGTATACTGTAATCTATATGATTTCGTATAATCTATATGATTTAGTATATATGTGATTTAGTGTAATCTGTATGCCTAAATATAATCTATATGATTTAGTAGCATCTATATGATTTAGTATCATCTATATGTTTTAGTATCATCTATATAATTTAGTATAATCTATATGATTGAGTACAATCTATGATTTAGTATAATATATATGACTTTGTTTAATCTATATGATGTAGTATAATCTACAGTATTTACTTTGTATGGTTTGGTATACAGTATGCTTTTGTATAATCTATATTATTTTGTATAAACTATATAATTTTGTAGAATATATTTTAGTCTAATCTAATTAAACTATTTTTTTTATTTAGCCTTTATTTAACCAGGGTTGTCCCATTGAGATTGAATATCTCTTTTACAAGGGAGACCTGGTCAAGAATAACAGCAACACAAAGTTTCAGAATAAACACATTACAGATAAAAGTAACATTATGATCAGATAAAACGTTTATTTTGCACACACCTGGTTTGTTGAAAACCTGGTTATAAAAGGCTTCACCGTGAATGTTCAGATCGGACTGAAGATTGTTCCAAGCAGTAGGTGCGGAAAACTTAAAAAAAAATTCAGCAACAGAGAGTCCTTCAAACAGAGATTGTAATTTAATTTCCATCGTTCAAATTCAAAAGAGACCATAAGTACCACACCAAGAATGGCCCTGTAGATCACAACATACCAATGACTGAGCCAATGTGCACATAAGGAAGACCGGTTCACCGGTTAAATATAACACACAGTGGTGAGTAGGAGATCCACGGTTTGTAAAAATACATCTCTGAGCGCCATGATACACACCATCCCAGCATGTGGAGACAGTGAGCGGAGGCGTTCATATAGAACACATCACCTTAATCAATCACAGGTAGAAAGGGAGACCCCACCAGGTTCCGTTTCACACCAAAAGAGAAGCAAGACAAGTTAAATCCAATAAAAGCTGCAGTTTCTTTGTAACATAATCGATATGCACCTTAAAAGACATCGAAAGACAAAAGACATGGTCATCAATTAAAAAGTATTTAAAAGTGGATACCAACTCAATTTGTTGACCATAGTATAATCTATATGATGATTTAGTATAATCTATATGATTTAGTATAAACGATATGATTTGTATAATTTATATGATTTAGTATAATCTATACGATTTAGTATACATTTAAATTTACATTTTGTCATTTAGCTGACGCTTTTATCCAAAGTCAGTAGGAAGGGTACAACTCTATCAGCTTAGTGACAATGTATCATCTATAGGATGTATTATTTGAAATTTATTAGAAGGAGAAACCCCTTGAGATATGCTATCTCGTTTTCGAGGGGGTCCTTAAATAATATATATATATATATATATATACATATATATATATATATATATATATATATATATATATATATATATATATATATATATATATATATATATATATATATATATATATATATATATATATATATATATATATATATATATATATATATATATATATATAGATTTCATATAATCTATTTGATTTAAACTATATGATTTAGTATAATCTAATAAAATAGGGGATGGGGTAACTACAGCATAATATGTACTCTCAAATAAGTATACTATATTTAGACACGTAAAGTTAAAGGTCCTGTGGTGGTCATTGGTTTTATCAGAGGCTGCGCATAGCCGTGCAACAATGTGTACAGACGTGTCACCGCGGGTGGCCGATCTGTCGACAGACCGCTACGCTCCTTTGAACTGTTCCAAAATGAGCAAGAGCGACGCCGGGTGTCAGGACGTTCAGACAGCTCCAGAGCCGCCATATGAGACACGACGCGACAAGTGCAGACAAGCTCCTCACTATGTCTTATTTGTGTATGGCATTTAGCCCATCTGCCTGACAGGGGGAAATGTATAGTTGCGCACATTCAATGTAAAAGTGTCAGAGAAATTGCACCGCTGTGATTTGTGATATGCGAGGGGGGAGGGACCTTGACAAATAAATTAGGTGACTGACTAGATCTGTGCATTTTCCGCGCTCCCTGTCGCTCTTTTGATGGAGAGGCCATTCAGTCGCCCCGGCTCTGTGGACTTCATCTCCCACACTGCCTTGGGGCCATGCCAGATTTACTGTTATCCGTGACGGGTTCTTATCAGGGATTTGAAACAGGACTTTGCAGAGTCATCTGTAATATTGTCTGGATTGCTTTTATCCTGCTCACAGACTCACCGAGAAACCACGGTCGAGATAGCAAGACGAGTCACGCGCAAACACGGATGAATAAAAACACGCGTGCGCACACAGTCGTCGGACAAAAACAGTAAATGCATGTGTGAATACAGTGCATGTATGCACATAGAAACATGCGTGTGCAGCACACAAAAAGGCCCTCCCATCAGCTCCTGCAGGGATCATTGGACAGCGGTGACCTGTCATCTCTGGGCATGCAGACAGCGAGCCGACTGCAGTAGCTTATGGGGCAGCCGATGTACGCTACATTAGCCCCAGCAGTCACAGCTGGTAACACAGTCTGCTGCTCTGCTAAGTCTCTCTTGCTTGTAGGGCTGCCCACTCATATAGTCGATCAGTCCATTAATCGGTCGGTTTGGTTTTAGTTGACCAGGTTAGTCGATTAGTCTACGTTAATTAGGGCTGACCCCTATTAATCGATTAGTCGACTAATCGGTCGAAAGGAGCCGTAGTCGACTGGCCAACCTCTTAGTCGAAAAGAAATTAATAAAAAAAAATTATATATATATATATATATTTCTTTTTTATTATTTTTTTTCAAAAGAAAAGAGGCCTAGAAGCGTGGCTAACTCGAATGGCACGCATACCAGAGGCTAACTGCCTACGAAAACAGGCACAGAGGCACTGAAAGAGGATTTCACCCATCTAATGAACACACTAGACTAGACAAATATCAAGATGTATCCATCAGTGGACCAATTGCATGCTTTTGCAGAGGACAAGAAGCCTTCAGTCGACTCCTTCAGACATTAAGCCCCCCCACAGCCCAAATGGAATGATTTAAATATATATATATTTTTTTAATATTATACTTTTTTTTTAAGTCGACCAATAGTCAACTAGCAGCAAATTTTGGCCAATCCTAGTCGACCATCCAAATCCTTAGTCGGGGACAGCTCTACTTAGAGCTGCCGCGGTATTGATGTTTTCCTTACCGCACAAATTTGCAAAATATTTCCTACCGCCGCGGTTATTACACACACACAAAAAAAAAATAAGTTTGAATGCATTTTTTTTGTAGTCTACTCTTTATAGCATATAGCCTGCCTCTAGTCTAAATGTCTATCTTTAGAGGATGACTTTGCAGCATGAATATTGTTTGGTATTCGGCATGCACGCATTCGCTATTACGTGAAACACGGATTCGAAGTCTCCCCTGTGTCGCGGGCAGGTGTGGTAGCGGCGCGCCCGCCGGTTACCCCCCCGACCCTTTCTTCTTATTATTATTATAACGTTACTACTTATGATTACAAAGGCATTCGTTTTGTGGCATTGACGTTATATAGTTACACGTTCGTATTTACCGGACCATAGCAAGGCAAGCGTTACTCAATTCATATCTCAGTTCCTTTCTTTGCTCAGAGCGTGCCGAGTTGTACCCATTCTGCGGTCTGTTAATAAAGTTTTCAATCAGACAAGTGTATAGAACGAAGGGCTTTTATTATAACATTTCGTTGCAGTAAAATCATTATGCCTCGTTCCCTGAGGAGCGACGGTAATCGACTCCGGTCTCCGGTGGGAGCTAACGTACTATCTAGCTAACTTACTACTAGCCGTGTTGTGACTGAGCTCTGATCAATGGCTGAGATTCAGGAAGTAAAAGCACTGCAAGATGCTCCAAAGTGTGACGCGTCTCTCTTCTGACCAATCAGTGGTCTGCAATGTTTCACGTGACTTTTTTTGTGGGTTCATTCCTGAAAGTTACATCTCTGGTTAAGCAGATTTACAGAGGTCTTTCTGCATTATTGCATTTTTACAGATTTGTCGCTGAAATAAACTAAGTGATTAGTCGACAAAGAATCTGTTTAGCCGAGGAAAATCCCTACTTGCTTGACAATCAAACTCCCTATCTTTAGTCGGCGAATAATTTGGGCCATTCTGGAATACTACATTTTTAAAGACGTGGAATACAAGTGGAGGCTTCTTAGAATAAGGACTGACTGACTGACTAAGCGGCACTTTGAGATGGGCTCATTTTGTAGAACATGACACAAACACACAACACACACACACACACACACACACACACACACACACACACACACACACACACACACACACACACACACACACACACACACACACACACACACACACACACACACACACACACACACACACACACACACACACACACACACACACACACACACACACACACACACACATTAAATATATACTATAGTCCCTAAGTTCTCTGCTCCTCTGGGCCAAGCGAGGCTTCCTCACACGGAAAGAGTGCCCCCATTTCTGTTGTTTTTCCCACTGCAGCGTTGCTCCCTCATCCCTACAGGCTGTGTTTAGAAGCCATTACTCCATTCAGCAGGCCTTGGATGTGTTTAGTGATGTGAATTGTTGGACTCTCTCGTGAATCTCTAGTCTATATTCTGTCTTGATGTGCCCTCCCCTTTCTGTGTGTGTTGCTTCTCCCCTTCTCCACCTCTCTCCCTACAAACCTATTCACCTCTCTCCATACTGTACAAACCTATCCACCTCTCTCCATACTGTACAAACCTCTCCACCTCTCTCCCTACAAACCTATCCACCTCTCCCTACAAACATATCCACCTCTCTCCATACTGTACACACCTATCCACCTCTCTCCCTACAAACCTATTCACCTCTCTCCATACAAACCTATCCACCTCTCTCCCTACAAACCTATCCACCTCTCTCCCTACGAACCTATCCACGTTTCTCTCTACCTCTCTCTCCCTAAAAACCTCTCCACGTTTCTCTCCACCTCTCTCTCCCTACAAACCTATCCACCTCTCCCTACAAACCTATCCACCTCTCTCCATACAAACCTCTCCACCTCTCTCCCTACAAACCTCTCCATGTTTCTCTCCACCTCTCTCTCCCTACAAACCTATCCACCTCTCCCTACAAACCTCTCCACCTCTCTCCCTACAAACCTCTCCACGTTTCAATCTACCTCTCTCTCCCTACAAACCTCTCCACCTCTCTCCCAACTTCTCCACCTCTCTCTCCCTACAAACCTTTCCACCTCTCTCCCTACAAACCTCTCCACGTTTCTCTCTACCTCTCTCTCCCTACAAACCTATCCACCTCTCCCTACAAACCTATCCACCTCTCTCCATACTGTACAAACCTATCCACCTCTCTCCCTACAAACCTCTCCACGTTTCTCTCCACCTCTCTCTCCCTAAAAACCTCTCCACCTCTCTCTCCCTACAGACCTCTCCACCTCTCTCCCTACAAACCTATCCACCTCTCTCCCTACAAACCTCTCCACCTCTCTCTCCCTAAAAACCTCTCCACCTCTCTCTCCCTACAGACCTCTCCACCTCTCTCCCTACAAACCTCTCTACCTCTTTCCCTACAAACATCTCCACCTCTCTCCCTACAAACCTACCCACCTCTCTTTCCACCTCTCCCTACACACCTCTCCACCTATTTCTCTCTCTCTACACCTCTTTCCCTACACACCTATCCACCTATTTATCTACCTCTCCCTCCACCTCTTTCCCTACAAACATCTCCACCTCTCTCCCTACAAACATCTACACCTCTTTCTCTACCTCTCTCCACCTCGCTCTCTACCTCTCTCTCCACCTCTCCCTACAAACCTCTCCAGCTCTTTCTCTACTGATCTCTCCACCTCTCTCTCTACCTCTTTTTCTACCTCTTTCTCCACCTCTCTCCCTACAAACCTCTCCACCTATCTCCCTACAAACCTCTCTCTCCCTACAAACCTCTCCACCTCTCTCCCTACAAACCTCTCCACCTCTTTCCCAAACCTCTCCACCTCTCTCCCTACAAACCTCTCCACCTCTCTCCCAAACCTCTCCACCTCTCTCCCTACAAACCTCTCCACCGCTTTATCTACCTATCTCTCCACCTCTCTCCCTACAAACCTCTCCACCTCTCTCCCTGCAAACCACCGTTTATCTCGCCATTCGGCAGCACCCTGTGTATTTCTTTCCTTCCTTCCTTCTTGATTGATTGATTTTTATTCGGCGTGCAGAAAACAAACCACTGATTGAATCCGAACCCGCCTACAGTATCACATCGGTTAAATGAAATCTCTAGCTACATTCCATTAGACAAAATTTATTACGACATAAAATGTAAGAGTCAGGACTTTTGGAAAACATAGCAACCGCATATAGATTTTATGGCGAGAAGGGCAGCTTTAGGCACTAATGGTTGATATGCTGTTTTACAATGTTTTTCTTGTTTTTGGCAGTGTGGTGGTATGTGGCGGAATGTGGCGTTGTTTGGTGGTATGCAGCCGTGTTTGGTGTTATGTGGCAGTGTTTGGCCAGTAGGGGCTGGGGGGGGGGGGGGGGGGGGGGGGGGGGTAAATATGAATTTACCTTTGCAAACTCAATAAAAAATATACTCTAAATAAATAAATAAAAAACAGAACCGCATTGTTCATCTGTTCCTTCTTTCGACACAAAGACTGTGTGTGTGTGAGAGAGAGAGAGAGAGAGAGAGAGAGAGAGAGATAAAGAGAGAGAGAGAGAGAGAGCAAGAGAGAGAGAGAGAGAGAGAGAGAGAGAGAGAGAGAGAGAGAGTGAGTGAGTGAGTGAGTGAGTGAGTGAGTGAGTGAGTGAGTGAGTGAGTGAGTGAGTGAGTGAGTGAGTGAGTGAGTGAGTGAGTGAGTGAGTGAGAGAGAGAGAGAGGTGGGTAAAGCAGACAGAATAAAGAAAAGGACATACAAAGGAAAGAAGTCATTTATTGTGCTACTTTGGCAGCAGTAGATGTGGTGGGAGCCTCCCATTGAGGAAAATGACTGCCCCTGTTGGAGTGTGTGTGTGTGTGTGTGTGTGTGTGTGTGTGTGTGTGTGTGTGTGTGTGTGTGTGTGTGTGTGTGTGTGTGTGTGTGTGTGTGTGTGTGTGTGTGCGTGTGTGTGTGTGTGTGGAGTGTGGAGTGTGGATCAGTGGGGGTCCCGGTACTAGCTGACACATCTTCCCCCATATTTAACATTCCTTACAGTGGCTCGCCAGCCTGGTAATTGGGTTTGCGAGCAGCCGAGCCCCCAGTTAAAGAGTCCCTGTCTCCTCTCATTAAAAGCCCTGGGTCGTTAGAAGCCCGGGCCGTAGTGTGTGAGGCCGGATCAGGTCCGGACCGGGCCGGGTCGGGGGGCCAGGGGAAGGAGGGGGGCCGTAGTGCCGGGACGGTCCCGGCCTGATGGATGGAGCCTGACAGCCTGTCTCTGGCTGGAGAAGCTCCTCTGCGTCCCTGGGAGTAAATCTCAGCCGGTGTCGGCACAGCCTTGGTCTGTTCGCGGCACAATCACACCGAGGGGAGAAGACATATTGAGTGGCCGGCGCGCAGTGAAAACACACATGCAGCGGAGCGCGCACAACCCACACACACGAATGTGGGCCACACGCTGTGCATGTATGCATGGACACATTGCTGACCCACACAGACATACACACATACACACATACGCAACCACACATTCGCAACCACACACAAAGCCCATTGAGACCAAGGAGCAGCAACAACAATCTAACCCAATTGATATCCAATTCTGCAGAGTCTGACTGGTCATTAAAACCATGGGAAGTGTCAAGCGCAGGATGAGAATGAGAGAATAAGAGAGAGAGAGAGAGAGACACACACACACACACGCACGCACGCACGCATGCACGCACGCACACACGCACGCACACACACACACACACACACACACACACATACACACACACACACACACACACACACACACACACACACACACCACACACACACACACACACATACACACACACACACAGGGCCGCCTGGGAGAAATGCGAGGCCCTGTGCGAGATTTAACGCCAGCCCCCCCACCCCCCCCCAAAGGTTAAAAAAAAATATATATATATATATATATATATATTATATTTTTTTTTATTTTTATTTTTTATACAGTCAACATATTCTTAAATAATAGCGCTGCCCGAGGCGGGGCATGATACAGTCAACATATAGCAAAAGAGAGAGCGAGAGAGAGCTCACGTTCTACAGTCAATATACAGTGTAAAGAGAGAGAGAGAGAGAGAGAGACACATTGGAAGAAATTGAAATGCTATTTTGGCCCTAAACAGAGAGTACACAGTGGCAGAATACCTGAGCACTGTGACTGAAGATCCTTGAGCACAGCATAGCCATCGAGAAAGGCCGCCATAGGCAGACTGTGTGTGTTTAGAAAGAGAGAGAGAGAGAGAGAGAACATGTGTGTTTGTCATGTGTGTGTGTGTTAGAGAGAGACTAGAGCATGTATGAGAGATTCAAAAGGACAAAGATCAACACTTAAATCCAAGAGAGAGAGAGAGAGAGAGAGGAGAGAGAGAGGAGAGAGAGAGAGAGAGAGAGAGAGAGAGAGAGAGAGAGAGAGAGACACACATTGGAAAGAAATTGAAATGCTATTTGGCCCTAAACAGAGAGTACACAGTGGCAGAATACCTGAGCACTGTGACTGAAGATCCTTGAGCACAGACTAGCCATCGAGAAAGGCCGCCATAGGCAGACTGTGTGTGTTAGAAAGAGAGAGAGAGAGAGAGAACATGTGTGTTTGTCATGTGTGTGTGTGTGTTAGAGAGAGACTAGAGCATGTATGAGAGATCAAAAGGACAAAGATCAACACTTAAATCCAACAAGAAGAGGGTCTATACCAGAGAAACCAAAGCAGCAAGGAGCCAATGGCCGACATCAGCCTAAGTAGGCTAGCCAGGTACTGTGACACCAGGCCACACACAGCTTTGGCCAACGGCCCAACGCTACCCAAGCTACACAAACGACCATTCACACACAGCACATGTCGTATCTCCAAATGTTGTGAAGTAGCATATGTTTTGCCTGGAAAAAAACATCGTTATTAACAAAACATTCGGGAGGGAAGGAAGGAAGAGTGGGGTAATGTCATGACATTTTCATTAATCTTACCTGAACAAAAGGAACGCAGGGTGAAAGGCCGCAACACAGGTCTCCACGTTGACGAAAGGCCTCTCGCTGTCGGGACAAATAAGCTATGGCCAGAGCCTTGTCATGGTGCAGGCCCGACTACATCTTCTGTCAAAGATGATGTCGTAGTCAGAGTGCCAGGGCCTGCTATTCTCAAGGCTAACTGATAGCATCAAACGAACGTTCCCAGCTGACGCTAAACAGCTAACTGGCTAACAGTTAGCTCAATCAGGCACCTGGCTGTATGTAGCCGCATAGCTTGCTTCTGCGTTCTGCAAGCTATGCGGCTACATACAGCCAGGTGCCTCTCACCAGGCACACACCGTTAGCTACTAGTAGTACTATATTAGCCTAGTCGACCAGTTTGGCTCCAGAGAGAGAGAAAGAGAGATAGGTCAGGTCCACGGCGGGAATATAATCATAGGTTGACTCACCATAACGCAGTATCAACGCGGCGCCAATGGTAAAGTTGGAAGGAGACTTTCTGGCCCACGGTGTAATTTCTTCTTCTTGTTCTTCGAGAGTACTTTCCGGCAGACTGGACCACCTTTCGGCGTATTGCTGCCTAACAGATTTATCTGCTCACAAGTTCTCTTCTCCTTCTTTTGAAAAGACATCCACTCGCCTCGCCTCGCTCCTCTGAATAGGTTAGCTAACGCTAGTTAGCCTTTAGCTAAGCTAGCTACTAGCCGACATCATCATGGCTATACCATGACAAGGCTCCGGCCATTTGTCCCGCTAGCGAGAGGCCTTTCGTCAACGTTCCTTGGTGGACCGACCGACTGATAATGACCGACCTCTTTCTTCAGTCTTGGCTGCCATACTAAGCATAATAGTCAAAAGCTGCACGCGCGAAATAGTCAAACGCAGCTGACTCACGCCGGCGTACTACACATGATGTAAGTAAAACCACTCCCTTCGTTGAAACCAATAGTATGTCTGCTGCAGAACCCCAGAGGCTGAGCTCCAATAGTGAGTATGTCTGCAGACCCAGGAACAAGTCAGACACATTCTACAAACGTGTCTAATGTGAAATATATAAGCATATAAGCAAAACTAGATTTTAGGTCTGTGATGAAAAAGGGCCTCGCGGGAAGGGGGGCCTCGCAAAAAAAAAAAAAAAAAAAAAAAAAAAATTATTTTTATTTTGCGAGGCCCCCCTTTCCCGCGAGGCCCTGTGCGACCGCACTGCTCGCACACCCCCTGAGGCGGCCCTGCACACACACACACGGCCTCCCAACCACAGGGAAACTCATTAACTGGGGGTAACACAGGCCCTGCTGGACTCCACATTGGATAATTATGGGATTTTGGAGTGCTGCAAACTCCGGGAATGCCGTCCGGACAGTGGGGGCGAAAAACCCTAAATCAATTGAGAAGAAGCTTTATCCCATTGTCTCCAGAGGGCTAATCAAGCGCTCACAGCTGATCCCCCACTCAACGACTACTCAAGGTTATAGAAGGGAATTCCAGACTATTCCCACACCCTGTGTATAGAAATATTAGAGAATTCCCAGCTGATCTTGACAGCCACTAGAATTGCTTGAAATCCAAGCAAACCCCCCCCCCCCCCCCCCCCCCCAAAGAAAATGTCTTTCTGTCTTTCTCTTGGTCTATCCGTCTCTCTCTCTCTCCCTCTCTCTCTCTCTCTCTCTCTCTCTCTCTCTCTCTCTCTCTCTCTCTCTCTCTCTATCTCTCTCTCTATTTATGTATTTGTACATGGGTACATAGGTAGCAGGTGTACACATGTTTAATTGCAGTCACTAAAGAGAGAGAGAGAGAGAGAGAGATCGAGCGAGAGATAGAGCGAGGAGAGAGATAGAGAGAGAGAGAGAGAGAGAGAGATAGATAGAGCGAGAGATAAAGTCCCTGACACTCCATCTCTTTCGCCCCCCAGCACACAGACAGATGTCCCAGACCTTTGAACCAGAAAACAATTACCCACCAGATGCTTGATCAGCAGATTAATCACCATCACCACACCTCACGTCCGTTCCAGCTGACTGGCAGAAGGGGGGCGGGGGGGGAGGTACGAGGAGGATGCGCGTGGGTGTGTGTGGTGTGTGTGTGTGTGTGTGTGTGTGTGTGTGTGTGTGTGTGTGTGTCTGCGCACGACTGTGTGTAATGTGTCTTTTCTGGGATCATGGGTCACTCTCATCCCCACCATTGGGTGTGAGTTGGACTCATAAAACGTGGTTGCATCCCATAATACCCCACACCTGCTCCTCCTTGCTGTCACTTTCCATTTCATAGCCTGGAATCTAATAAAAACAGATGTGAAAAAAATAATCAACGTGGGTTAGTGGCGGAACGATTCACAGAACTCACAGCTCCGTTCATATCGCAACCCTCAGGTCACGGTTCTCGGCACGGCACGGTACAGCGGAGGGGGCTGAATTTGTTCAATATGTCAGCAGAGTGCGTATAGTAAGTAACACAAATGTATTCATTAATTGTAGGTGGCTCTTGTAGGGGGGCGTGTCTGCCGCACCTTTCTGTTGTATATGTCACTCCAGCAGTGTTCATTTTGGCAGCTATTTTCATTTTAGTTTTAGTCTTAGTCATGTGTCAAGTGCTCCTTTTTCGTTTTCATCATATTTATCATATTTTCATTTATTTTTCGTTTAGTCAGTTTTAGTCAACTAAATGTCTGAGCATTTTAGTCTTAGTCAGTTTTTGTCTCAATTTTGTCTTTTTTGTTTTAGTCTAGATTTTGTCGACGAAAACGGATGACATTTTTGTCTGTTTTTAGTTAACACTTTGGCTGCCATGGGTTAAATTCATTATCAACCGTAGGTTGCCAGCGCTATTTGTCTATGGAGAAAGTCCCCTTCTTTGCAGGGCTATAACTTTTTAAATTCTATTGCTACATTGCCATTATTAGGGCCCATTCAAAGTCCTATATGTATTGTTCATTGTGTAGCAACGTTAAACTTTTTCATTCACATATTCATAGTAAAGTATGGTCTAATGTATAAGTATGTTTTCATCTCTTTCTGCAGCTTTCTCCAGAACGTGATATATAGCCCCAAATGCATTATATTGATGATGAAATACAGTTTGATGGCAATCGGCGCGATATAAAAAATTCCAACTGGACATGGTTCTAGAAGTTACTACACGTCATCTGATGTTGACCGAATGGCCGAGGGGGCATTTATAATTCCGTGGGCAGCGTTATACCATTCATCTAATGTGGGTCATATGTTCATCAGATCAGTTAGTATAGAAGACATTGAAAAATAACGCTGAATCTTACCGTATCTTCCTCGCGCCGTTGGGCGATGAGCGTGGAGTATACATTTTCCTATTATGGGATATATTTTTACCCGGTCCATCTCCAGCTTGTATAATGGTATATACGTCCAAATCATGTTGTTTATCGAGTTATTGCCAATCGATCACCGTGTAGCGTGACGAGCCAGAGTCACATGAACTATAGCGAGCGCCCGGAAGTAGTATGGTCGTCATGACAACCTCTATTCAACATCCTGTTTGGCGATTGCGCCGATCGGCCACCAGATGGCGCTCCTGAACCGCCAGAGAGCTCAGTGGGTCCTGCTGGTGGATCTCAGGCCAGCGGAGGGGGAAAATGAATCCGATCGCAGATTTTTGAAATATTGATATAAGGACGCTGTACAGCGTCCCCCGGCAACTTTAGCATGGCCAGCAAAGACGTGAAAAGACGTGTCCCGGCACTCAAAGTGTTAATGTACTAAAACAAATTATATTATTATAAAAACTTTTTTTTCTTTTCTTTTTTACAGCTACTGTTTTATATATACTGTTTTTTAGTAATAACTAGAAAGTAATGGTATTTATTCAACAACAGGTGATTGTATAGATTAGTATTAGTATCATTAAATGACAACTATGCTCAACTATGCTTCACCCACGGAAAGGTTGTTGGCACATTGGTTTCACACGGACATTATACGCTGTTGCACTTGCTTCCAGAAGGCTCCGTTTAGGTTAGAGGCTCTGTTGTGATTTTTAATGCACAATAAATATTCAACATTCTCTTTTGAGACTCCGCCTCAGACTCTTATCATTTGGCACTAAAAGCTAAACATTGTCACCGGTATGGCTGTCCGCAACATGCATAATTGTGTGCGAGAGGTCGATCAGTTAGCCACATTAGCGTGAGCTAGGTTAGCCACTAGTTAACACGAGCTAGATGGAAATACAAACAATGTAACGTTACTGGTGAAAAAGTGATTTACCTTGGAATACTCCTTTGCCAACTTGCTGTACTTTGCTTGCAGGTCTGCAGCTGGATTATGAATAGTCCCAACTTTAGCCAAGGTGACGTTAAGCTAAAACTAGCTTTTTAAATAGCTCTTTAGCTAATGCTAATAACAAAGCTCCCCGTCACACTGCTCTGACTCGGGAGACGATGGCATTAAGAAAAGTTATAATTATTTTGTCTCGTCTAGTCAACAATATCAACATACATGAAGAGAAATTTCATCCTGGTTTTTGTAAATTACATTTTTGTGTCCTCAGTTGTGGTCAACGATATTTAATAAACGATTTAGTCTCGTTAGTGTCACACAGTCTTCAATAACGTGACGCCACGTCTCGTTGTCGTCATGAAAAAAACCTTCGTTGACGAACATCTTTCGTCATCATTTTAGTTGACAAAATTAACACTGCACTCCAGCGTAGCAGACATTCACAATCAGGTGTGGTGGATGTCTTCCTCCAAGGCCTCTGTTCACACCTCCCCCTCCCCCCAGTATGCTCCCCATCCCCCACCCCTCACACACTATTCTTTGTTTCACCTGTTCGCCCCTCCCCACAACCCCCACCTACCCTTTCCCGGGAAGCTTAAGGCCCTGTCCACACGATAACGGGTATTAATGACACAGAAGTTTTGAAAAAAATTAACCTCTGTCCACACAGGTGAATAACCACGTATAACCGCATACTCACGGCGGCTGGAAAACCAGCAACCGATACATGTAGTACAATGCCAAAGCAGTAGGCGGTGATGTTGTTCAGACATGAAGGCCATTTCAACCAATCAGAAAAGGTTGAACGCTCACTACACTTCCTGCTTAAAAACAAAACAAAGCCGCCATCTTTAAATACCTTGCGTTAGCCATTTAGCCAACGGAGCATATATTTTTCAGCAAAGAAAGAAACTGCAATAAAAGTGCAATAAACAAACGGATACATTCACTGTGTGTTCTGCCTCTCATTTGTTGATGAAACAAAACCAACAGCAACACAATTTACCACCAAGAGCAGATAGTTTAGTCTCACAAAAAGATCTCCGGTGTTGTTAGCTACATGCTAATGTGAATGGCATTCTCTATGTATAGCTTACATGCTAACGTAATAATGTGGTAACGTTAACGCTAGTATAATGAATGGATGCAAACATTATTTAACACATTGCAGAATGGGTACAATACAATACGGCTCAATACAAACAATTGTTAAGGGGATGCAGTCTGGGTTCCTTATAACAATAACTTGACAACACATGAGTTTAGTTTAGCCGCAGCTACAGGTTTACTCTGAGCGTCAGGTCAGGAATGCGACAACAGACATCAGTCGATCACAACACTCTTCAACACAGACGATACGTTTCGAACAAAAGTTTGTTACAATCATTTTCATATAACGCTACTTGGGACAGCTCTGCTGTAAACACTGGTGTAGCTGGCTCTGCTCTAATCACTCTAACCCCGTGCTCGGTTGCTAACTTGCTATTGTTTGCGACAGTCTGTCGTGAACATGGGAAATAATTGCGACAGCTCTGCTGTAAACACTGGGAATAACCTCGGTTGCTATGCCCACACACACCTACTGCAACCGGGATGTGCGCAAAACTTCACCCTGTACTCCGGTTTTCAAAGACCGCGGTTGCAGTGTAGCAAAACCCCGGTTGTGTGTGCCCGAACAGTGCAACTGCGCACATACAATCATGGTTACATTAAATCCAGCGCTCGTGTGGACGGGGCCTAAGAAGCAAGCTCACAGAATTGGGGGGGGTTGATTGATTGATTAATTGATTGATTGATTGATTGATTGATTGATTGATTGATTGATTGATTGATTGATTGATTGATTGATTGAAAACTGTATTAACAGATTGCAGAATGGGTACAATACAGTACGGCTCAATACAAACAACTGCTAAGAGGATGCAGACCAGAAAAAATACTTTTTACATCAGGGTCCCCCATTTTCAATTCATCAGGACATATATGACATACAAGACATACAAATATACAGTACTGTGTAAGAAAAAAAAATATCATAAGAAAAATATATACATCCAAAGAGGAAGAAACTGTACATTCTTGGTTCTACTCCTGGCCAGAGAAGTCAAGTCTGCTACTAAACTCCTGAACCTGAATTTGTACTTCAGAAGCAACGCTTTAACAATAAATATGTTATCTTCAGCCATGACGATTTGACCACGTGCATAATTAACCTCTCTGGTTCCACCACACAGGTACTGTAACTTCTATTAATTCAAGGTCTATTTCTCTGTGGAGGCCTAGTGAGTGTAGATGTGGGCTTGTAGGATAGTTATTTGACAGTTATGCCTTGTGTCTGTTCAAGATTGTGAATACACTCTCGCTGCTGAAGTGGCTATGAGAAGTAACGTTAACGCCGCGGCTCGAAGTGATGCACTGAAATAACAATCCATCCGTGACTGCCTTGGGCTGCGTATAGTTCACTATAAACAACAACCTTTAGGCTTTGGTTATGGATTTTTGCCCCTGTCTAAATCTGCATGGAGAGTTTGTTCCAAGGGCGTAGGTTTGGGTTCAACATTGGGCGGTGGTCCTCCTCACCCTGGACATTTTGAGCATCACCCTCCCCAGCCATATCCATGATGCAAACACCCTGACATCTTTTAAATCAGGCCTCAAAACTCACCTTTTCAATCTTGCTTTTGACCTCTAATTCTGTCGGTTTTATTTTATTTTGTCATGTATTATTTTTGTTCTGTTTTTGTTCTGTTTTTTGTTTTGCCATAGTTTGTCTCTCCTACCCATGTAAAGCGTCTTTGAGCACCTGGAAAAGCGCTATATAAGATAGATGTATTATTATTATTATTATTATTATTATTATTATTATTATTATTATTATTATTATTATTATTATTATTATTATTATTATTATTATTATTATTATTATTATTATTATTATTATTATTATTATTATTATTATTATTATTATTATTATTATTCCTGCATTCTGGTGTCATTTTACAAGAGGCACGTCTGCAAGGTTGAGATGGTACAATCCTGTAGGGGTGTCTGAAATGATTGGTTAATATATAGTTACAGGTAAGAAAGATATATAAATGTTTTGACCCCTTATTTTTTTAACCTCTTTTGGGGAGGGGGTTGTCTTTCATAGCTATATTTTTTGAGGGGGACAAATTCACCTCTTCTCAATATTGAGGGGGACATGTCCCCCTCAACCCCCCCTAAACCTACGCATATGGTTTGTTTAAGAGTAAATACTTAAATACTCCAATACTTAAAAAAAGTAGTTTGCACATACAAGGAATTTGATGTGGTCGTTTGGTGGGACATTAATGGACAGACAATTAAGGTAGAATAAAATAAAAGGTAGAATAAGATAAAATGGGAGATAAACTAAATTAAAACAAAAGTACAATAGAATAGAATAGAATAGTAAAATAAAATAGGCCAGGGCTGTACAATTGTGCACGGTGTGGTCGAGTATATACACTAATTATATACTCATAAATGGAAATGGCCAATGTTACCTCTACGCGGCTCAAGATGATTTAGTCAATTCTGTGTGTGTGTGTGTGTGTGTGTGTGTGTGTGTGTGTGTGTGTGTGTGTGTGTGTGTGTGTGTGTGTGTGTGTGTGTGTGTGTGTGTGTGTGTGTGTGCGTGTGCGTGTGCGCGTGCGTGCATGCATGCGTGTGTGTGTGTGTGTGTGTGTGTGTGTGTGTGTGTGTGTGTGTGCAGCCTGGCAAGTCATTTGTGCCACTGCAGTTTCCCAAATACACCAAACCAACCAAGACCGATGATCTGAGAGGCGCGCACAACGACACCAGCGGGCGGCTGGCATCCCCCAGGTTCCCTTGCGCCATCTGCGGACGGGTGCGCAGCTCATGGATCGGACTCAACGCCCACGACAAGTGGCACCAGCGGCAGCGTCGCTGAACCCCCCCCCCCCCCATCCCTGGAGCAAGCGCCATCATCGAACACGATGGACAGCTAAGAGAGTGTGTGTGTGTGTGACAAAGTGTTTACGCTACAGATTACATGTTCAACATCAGCTTGTCCAATTCTCCTCTCGCCTCCATCTATAATCTTTAGGCTGACAGCGCAGCACCTCCTATTACGTGGCCCAACTACCCAGTGACACCCGTCACCTTTTGACCCCACGGAGGGGGCGCGCTATCGGATCTGCTTGTATCGATATCTGACCGCGGGACCCCCAAAGGACTGTCTTCATCGATCTCATCTTCGGTCACAGGTGTAATCTATACGGGACCCACCCCCCCTGAGCAAGGCACACGACCACAAAACTACAGGCACACAAAGTGTATGTATGTGCAGACGCCTGCACAAACACACACACACACACACACTCACAGAACAAATGGAGTCAAACAACCTCTTCTAACATAATCCTGATCACACATGCATTTTCACACACACGCGCATGCACAGACACGCGCATGCACACACGCAATCAATGAAGGCGGCACATCAATAGTTGAACAAAGAGAGAAAACGGTCCATCAAGCTAGTTCACTCACTCACTGAGTTACCTACACCCTCCATTCCACACAATCACCTACACCCTCCACTCAACACAATCAGGAGAGAAGAAAGCCTGGTGTGGCAATCAAATTACCCAAATAGTCATATCACTTAGTTAGATAATGAGAATGGGACTCATTTTCTGACTGCTAAATTGCTGAATCAATGATGGCCAATTGATTTTTTTTAAAGTAGTCTTAAGGGTCCGTTCAAGCTAGAGGGCCTGTTTCACACACACACACATGCACGCACGCACGCATGCACGCACGCACGCACGCACGCACGCACGCACGCACGCACGCACACACACACACACACACACACACACACACACACACACACACACACACACACACACACACACACACACACACACACACACACACACACACACACACACACACACACACACACACACACACACATGCGGATTAAACGTTTTATTATCCTATTAGAGAACTGCATTTTCATAATTTTTTTTGGTTTGCTTAATCCATGTCAATGAAACAATATATTACTCTATTAAGAACGATATGTCAAGTGAAACAGCTGTAAATGAACAGGGGCTTGGGGTGGACAAATCCCCTCTGGATAAAAAGAGTAAAACGACAAGTTCTTGTCTATCACACGAGTGTCTCTGTTCTCATAATACTGGGTGCACGGTTAGAAACCATGCTAGAACAGAAGGAGCAGTGCCCGGCACACGCAGGTCACCTGGATGTATATCTGATGTGTGGCCCTGATGCGTGGCCTCTCCTCGTCAGGCAGTCATTAAGAAGACAAATCTCCTGGTTAGAGCTACTGTAAGGCTGGCTGGGTAATACATCCATATATGTATTTATTTGTATCTCTGTTATCGTATCATGGGGGCTCTGGAATCGGGGTACAAAGATGTTGTCTAAATTAAAAGCAAACACTAAAGTCAGATTTCCCACAAAATCATCTCTGAAATATTTGATAATGTCAGCCGAGCAACTATGTCACGCTTCCCATTTACCAGGCAGTGCATTATGATAAACATCAGATTTGGTATGATGTGATTTCCCACACCTTAGCAGATACCGTGATGAATGTCATTATCATATCATTACCATTATTAAATATCATAGTCCTCCTGAATATGGTGATATTTGTTCCCCCCCCCCCCTAACACATCGCCCAGCTCTAGTTAGAGAACCGGAGCTGGCTAGAACGCTGTCCCTTCCTCGCTGGCTCAACCACAGCGTCCATAAGTTAATTATATCTATTCATTATGCTGATTGACCTCCTGGGACTCGCGTGTAGACTCTCGCAGTCACAATCGAGCAGAGTCTCTTTTGTGAGCAGCTTGATTCATATTCTGCGAGTTTGCGTCTTCGGCGTGTGTAAGGTTGAGTGTGCTCCGTGTCAGCGAGCGACCAATCCCCCCAGGCCGGTAAGGAGCACATAATTCATAGCTAAACCCTTTTTGTCAGTCTACTGCTCTTCCCAGTAATGCATTCCTGAATTCTGCTCGCCTTGCAGAGATTTTGAGGCTGGAGAACTGAGACGTATATATATACCTGCTTTTACCTGAATACTAATGTGAGGTGGGATGATCAGCTGCCTACAGATGTTTCGACTTTGCCCCAGTGTGTCGAGCTCCAGGGGGGCGCTGTGTACACCGCATGGCTAGTTTGTCTTTCACATGCCTTTAACAGACTCTATATCTATTCTGGTCATGAGTCAAAGTTTCGCCTCCCCCTCAGTCTTTTACTCTCATCTATTTTCTCTTTTGACCTTTGCATTTGTTCACAATTGATGCTCAATTTGCCGGCATTTTAGAGCCGAAATGAGTTTGGGATTAACTCTTCGTGACTCCGAGACACTGAGCGATCGGATCATCTGGGTAGCCGTCACTCTCCCCGTAGGAAGGGACCTCTAGCTAATTCTGAGGTGTTCTCTTGAGTAATCATGCTCCCTCCGCCTCAAGTCTTGGTGGGGGGAAGGGCGTGAATGTACAAACAAACACACATACATGCGCCCACGCAAGCCATACAAGTGTGCACACGTATGAGCACACACAAGCCTGTACGCACACCCACACAATGCCCCCCCGCACACACACACACACACACACACACACACACACACACACACACACACACACACACACACACACACACACACACACACACACACACACACACACACACACACACCTACTTCACAGTGAGTCTGATGACTCAGTTCTCCAGCTGAATAGCATAGAGATGACAGAAAGCGGGGCTGCTGAGAAGAAGGAGGGGTAGGGGTACCTACCTGAGCCTCTCTTGGAGACCACCTTCAGGCCTTGGGACAGTGTGACGTACAGCAAGATCACGAGAGGGCTGGGAGGTCGCATCTTCCCCCCGTCCTCACAGCCTGGAATACAGATGGAGAGGGAAGGGGTGGGGTGGGGGAGAGGAGAGAGAGAGAGAGAGAGAGAGAGAGAGAGAGAGAGAGAGAGAGAGAGAGAGAGAGAGAGAGAGAGAGAGAGAGAGAAAGAGAGAGTGAGGTGGGAGGGAGAAAGGGAGAAAGGGAGGGAGAGAGGGAGAAAGGGAGTGGGAGAGGGAGAGGGAGAGGGAGAGAGAGAGTATGATCAGTCACCTTTCAAGAGAAGATAAAGTAGCCTCCAGTGACAATAAAGAGCATGGTTGGAGAGATGTTTTGGGACGCCCCCAAACCCACACAAACACACAAAGACTCATGCGCACACGCGCACACGCACACACACACACACACACACACACACACACACACACACACACACACACACACACACACACACACACACACACACACACACACACGCATCAAATAACTATTATCCACATCCCCGGGAGGGGGGTCTCTCTCTCTTAATGATTTTCTTTCATGATTGCAATGGAGACAGGTTATCATAGCTGGGATATATTATTTCATGAGATACTGTTCCCCAAGATGCTGATGAATCAATAAAGACATAATTACACGTGTAGGAAACATTCTCTTTAATCGGCCGGCTTCATTAAAAATGGGAGAGAACCGAATTTAAGCGTTTCGCCAGGTGATTTCCCAGCGCATACCTTCTACAATCTACACGGTTCCACGAGGCCTCGTAGATCATGTCCACTGATTAAGGCTGCTCATCTTCTCCGAGCAAGAGACACACTCTCCAACATGTAGTAATAATTACCCTCTAATGACCAGCTCCAAACACAGAGCCCAAATTTGACGTTAGATGAAAAAAAGAAATACACTTGTCAAAGAAAAGTGTTCATTAGCTCTGCGGTGCCAGATGGCAGCCACGGCGTTCGAGGCCTGTCATCTGAGGATATAAACATCAAATGCCCACAGAGGCTTTTTCACGAAGAAAATGACAAACAATCGACGGCATCTGGTTGCTGATCTCTAGAGAAACACCTCCGACGGACGCGGAGTCAGTGAAACACGTCGGTGGGTTTTTTTCCGGTTGGAAACCGCTTGCCGCTCTGGCGAGTGGTTTCCAACACCATGGCAACGCCGGGGGGGGGGGGGTAAAAGGTGATGGGGATGGCGATCAAAGTTCCACCCGGGTCCATCAATGCTTCCAGATCTGGACAGCTGCGCTCGAGTGGAGCCGGAGCGGTGATGGGAAGAGAGAGGGGAGTTCATCCGGGGTCTCAATATATATAATGATGAAGGTGGAAAAGAGCAAATTAAACCTGTGAACCCAGAAAGGAGAATACGGGCCCTAGGCCTGCAGAGACTGAGGCTAACGCGGAGCTGAACGCTGAGCGCTGAGCGCTCAGAGCCGGCAGGCACCCCTGGAGCCTGTAGAGACTGAGGCTAAAGCAGAGCTGAACGCTGAGGGCTCGGAGCCGGCAGGGACCCCTGGAGCCTGTGTCGAGTCACGTGCACTCCGGATTAGCATAGCTAATGAAAGGCGCCTCTCTCTGCGTGTGTGTTTACACGACACTGGCGGCGAGCGGCGCTGAAAAGGAGCCTTTCTCCCCTCCTCCACGACATCCTTCTTGGAAACGACGTCGAGTCTGAAGAAACACCTCTCTGCCAATAACATTCTGGCAAACGCCACGGCTGAAGGATTGGTGGCGCTTTGTTCGGCTAAAAGGCCTTTAAAAAAACGCTTGCCGATAAGCCTGTCAGTCCTAGAAGAATGGGCATGTATGTACGTGCGCTTCTCTGGCTGCGGCTGTGGAGCCACAGTGAGTGTATGGTTGTGTGTGTGTGTTAACCGTTTAACTACCACACTACCAAAGGGTTAACCCTTTCACTGCGACAATACAGAAGGTTAACCCTTTCACTGCCACATGACAAAGGGTTGACCCTTTCACTACCACACTGCAGAAGGTTAACCCTTGCACTACCACACTACAGACGTGGTAGTGAAAGGGTTAAGTCACGACTCACCAACAACAACACACACACGGTGGTCAAATGCCTGAGGAGGTCAGCGCAGAGATTTAGACTCATCATTCCTTATGTCTCCCCCCAATCCAACACATCCTACATTTACTGCGGTATATAGAGCCCTAACAAGGAACTGCTGTGGGGAAAATGGGAGAACGGGAGCTGACGAAAGCAAGAGAAGAAACCTGAGCAAATAATAATGTCTGTGTAGCTACAAAAAAGATCAATCAGAGCCATCAACCCGCCCAACGAGCGCCCAAATCAACCAATCGACCCCCCCTGCCTAAAAATAGGAGTAGAGCCAACTAGCTAACCCGTAACACCCGCATAAAGGACGGCTGTGCCCCACGTCCCCTCACCAGCGCAGGAGCCCCACCAAGGAAGAATGTACACTTGACCATAAAATTAGAACAAAGAGCATTTTTAAAGAGGTAAAATGAAGATATGGATCGAATGGTCACCGGGAGATTGTTCCAGTCCGAAGGGGCTTTGAACATGAAAGATTTCTTGGCCATTGCTTTTGAAAATGGAGAAACTGTGAAAAAATACTGTACAGAGTGTCTTAGACGATAAGTGCAAGAGAAAGGGACCATCAACTGTTTCAGGTAAGCAGGATAGTCAGAATGGATACATTTGAAAATCAATTGCAGCCAATGTCTCTGTCTTCTTAAAGTAGGAGAAGGCCAGTCTAAGGTTTGATACATAGTACAATGGTGGGTTGTGAACGGACAGTCAAGGACAAATCTGCATAGTCTATTGTAAGCCACATTTAGAGGTGATAAATGGGTTTTGGAGGCAGCTTGATAGACAACATCAGCATAGTCCATTAATGGCAAAATAAGTTGTTGTGCAAGTCTCTTTCTAACAGTGAAGCAAAAACAATGTCTAGCTCTATAACGGGCTCCAATGCTGCGATTCATTTTAATAACAGTAGGCTAGAGGTAATATGGAAATTGAATGAGAGTTCGGGGTCAAGCCATACTCCCAAATACTTGATGCGTTCAGCTTTATGCAGAGGTGTATTATCGGCACATAAGATAACGCATGCCTTAGATTCGGTTGCCTTCAGTCTTTTCCGAGTAGCAAAAATCATAAAGTGCGATTTGGTTTTGTTTAGTATTAGTTTATTTTCAGCAAGCCATTTCTGTAGTGTCTTAAAGTCATATTGTAAGGCTGATTGAATCTGTGCTACATTATTTTTGGATGTATACAACACTGTATCATCTGCATAAAGATGAACGCTGCAATCAGAACAGACAGAAGGTATATTATTTATAAATATTGAAAAAAGAAGTGGACCAAGGGTTGAACCTTGCGGCACACAACGTTCTTGGACCATTGTATCCGATTTGAACCCTTGGATGACAACACATTGTTTTCTATTATGAAGGTATGTATTGAACCAGAGTAATGCATTGCGTGATAGGCCAACAGAGTGAAGTTTATCTAGAAGTAGGTGGTGGTCAACTAAGTCGAAATCTTTGCTCAGATCGATAAAAATTGCACCAGTTAATTTACCATCGTTAGTTGCAGAAAATATGTCGTTTGTAAGCTTTAATAGAGCTGTTGATGTTGAGAATTTTGACCTAAAACCAGATTGATGAGGTGATAAAATATTGTACTTGTCAAGAAATTTAGAGAGCTGATTATATATAAATTTCTCAAACACTTTGGCAATAGAACAAATAATTGCGATTGGTCTATAATTATTCATTTCAAGTGCATCTCCACCTTTATGCAACGGGGTAATACGAGAGCACTTCCATATGTCAGGCATTTCGAATGTGGACAGTGACATATTAAACAGATTACATAATGGGTACATTAGAATATGGGATGCAAGTTTGAGGAACTTAGGTTCTAAACCATCTAATCCAGGACCACCACTTACTTTTAGGCTATTGATGGCATCAAATACTTCCAAAGGTAACATTTTCATAAAAGAGAAGCTATGATCAGGAGGCCTATTACTGAAGAGATCAGACACAGGATAGAGTGATGATGCAGCAGTGACAGATGAAAAATGCTGGATGAATGACTGTGCAATCAGCTGTGGATCTCGTATAATAGTGTTCACTTTTATCTGGTCAATAATATTATTTTTGGATACACCAGTTAAAGTTTTAATCTTATTCCAGAATTGTTTGGGATTTTTGAAATCACGAGCTAGGGAGTCCTTAAAATAATTGGATTTGGCATTTCTGACCATAGTCTTGCTAACATTTCTCAGCCGTTTATACTCCTCCCAGACAACTGGGTCCTTGTCTTTTCGGAATCTGGCCCAGACTCGATCCCTATGCCTGAAGCTGCTTATAAGATCCGGTGTTATCCATGGAAGATGACTTCCCTTAACTTTAACAGATTTTAGTGGAGCATGCCTATCCAACACTTCAGAAAATTCGGAGTAAAAGAAATCCCAAGAGTCGTGAACATTTGGTATTAATTGATACCTATCCCAGTTGATTGAGATTAGGTCATTGATAAATTGATCCACATTCATTTTCTTATGTTGCCTGATTTGAATCACTTTGGGTGGTGCTTTAGGTAGTCTAATTTTCCAAATACAGTACACAATAGAATGATCACTAAGGCAATCTGACAAAACCCCTGCTTTTAAAAATCTGTTGGGGTGAGAGACTAGGATCCAGTCAAGCAAAGATTCACTGGTAGCTGTGACTCGGGTAGGCATATCAATTAACTGGGTTAGGTTTAAATTAAGAAATATATTTTTAACTTTGGTTAGTGATGTAGCTAGCCAGTTCTTATTAAAATCACCAAGAACTATAAGTTCATTATTACATGAAATAGAATTTAAAGTAGCTTTAATAGAATTAAATGATTCTGCAGGTGCTGAAGGAGGTCTATAAATATTTCCAATAGTTAAGTATTTATTCATATGCAGGGTGACTTTGACAAAAATGCATTCAAAGTCTAGAGACCCAACTTCAGGGATGATTAATTCAGAGACCAAGCTAGATAATACATAACTAGCAACTCCACCACCTTTCTTAAGGGATCTGTCCTCTCTATACAAGACATACTTTTCTAGTTTAATTTGTTCATTTGTTATTTTATCGTTAAGCCAGGTCTCTGATAATGTAATTATGCTTGGCCTGTGTTGAAAAACCCATGCCTTAAGTAGATCCATTTTGGGTAACAGACTTCTGATGAACTATTTTTAGACCTTTAACACCATTCATCAGAGCACATCAAGTTTATAAAGTGTAAGACCACCCCAGTATGTAAAAGCAACCAACCATTGTAGAAAGGAGATGAGAGACATAATTACACTTGTTATAAGTATGTGTAAATACAAGACAAACAAACAAAATACACAGTTATAAGACACAAAAGCACACAGATACAGGAAAAACAGACAGAACACGTAACTGGCACACACAGAAAACATAGAAACAAAAAACGGAACACAAGACTGGCCCATTGATCCTTGACCCCTTAGGCCCAAGGATTCAGGTGAGTAGGCCAGAACCTCCACCCCACTGAGCTTTGTCTGTTTCATGTTATGTATATATATGTAGCTCAGTAGTAACTTAACAAGATAGGTTAGTACCACATGAGAGGTTGGAAAGGGTACAGTGTACATATCAGTGACAAGATTCTTTAAAGGGAAAAATATATATATATATATAAATACAAGTAATAATTCAATATAGAACAAAGGATATGGAGAGGGCTTCAGCGTTCTTATTTTGTTTCAGGTAGGTGCTCTTTGGATTAAATCCGGGGTAGGATTCGCTTATATAAGAAAGGTTGAGATCCAAGGCAGCTCTACAGTTTACAGGACTAAAATCTAGAGACTCTCTAGATTTTAGTCCTGATAAGATCCATTTTCTGGACTTAGAAATCACTAAAGACTTGAATGGTGACTTACATACGTCATTGTACAGGAAGTTAACGCATAAAAATACTATTTTACATGCAGAGAGCTTCCACCCCTCTACTTTGATCAACAATGTTCCGTACGGCCAATTTAAAAGAGTACGTAGAATTTGTGACAGTGAGGCTGATTTTAGAGAAAAGAGCGGAGAAATGTATGATCGCTTTAGAGAACGTGGCTATACACATAATACTCTTAAAATAGCTATATCTGAAGCCGCTACTGTAGAACGCGACTCCCTCTTAAAAAGAAAGACACTGAAAGAGAAAACCGATAGGGTGTTTTTCTCTACCACTTATAGTACTAAAGCCCTTGCTGTTCGCAATATAATTAAAAAGAATTGGAGCTTGATCCAATGTGATGAGTCCCTGTCTAACATTTTCCCTGACCCGCCCCTCTGTACATTTAGGAGAGCTCCCAATCTCGGAGATAAATTAGTACGAAGCCATCTACCGGCAGATGTCAAATCTACATGGCTACCTAAGCCTCCTATAGGAACGTATAGATGTGGTCACTGCAAACAATGTGATGTGGTGATAAGATCAAAAGCTTTTACCCACCCAGTTACAAAACAGACATATACTTCTAACAGCTTTATTAATTGTCAAACGACAAATGTGACTCTTTTTATGTTGGTCGTACGAAACGCCGTCTACTTGATCGACTGGCAGATCATAAATATGCTATTAAAACTAACAACATGGATTATGCAATGGCTAAACATATTCATGAAGTTCACCATAGTACCTCTGCTTTATTTACAGCTATCGGAATTGACAGTGTTCCACTCACGTCTAGAGGAGGTAATAGACAAATAATTCTAAACCAGAAAGAAAGTCGCTGGATCGATAGACTACAGGCCACCTCACTCCCAGGTTTAAATGATTCCATAGACATGGTATCATTTTTATAGGCCAGTAGATCACTTTATTTATTTATTGTATTTATACATTGTTATTTATTGTATTTTGATAGACTACAGGCCACCTCTTTACAGGTTTAAATGACTCTACGGACATACTGTCACTTTTATAGGCTAAGTAGATTATATTATAGTATTATTATTCTTTGTCATGCATTACTCAATGCTCTTACATTGTTGTTTTTTGATAATTGTTTTTTGATAATTGTTTTTTGATAATTGTTGGTAATTGTTTATATTATTATTGATCTATTCTATTTTTGACTCATTTCTTTATGTTGTTATAATATTTTGAGCTTGTGTGTATATATACTTATATAATATACAAATTTGTTTTTCTATTTAGTATTATTGTATATTTACTTCAACTCAAGTTGAGAATGTTGCTTTGCCTTCATTTAATTGGGACCAGCTGTCCCCCATTGTAATTAGTGTCTCCCTGAGTTGTGTGTTTTTTCCTTTTTTCCTCTATTTAGTCACAGTATTGTTTTTGTCACAGCAACACCCTGAAGAAGGCCATGTAGGCCGAAACATGTTGGACTTTTAAAAGATTTTTCTAAATAATGTAAGCCACTTATTAAAGGCTTTTTAAAACTGTAGAGCTGCCTTGGATCTCAACCTTTCTTATATAATAATTCAATATATACATATATATACACATCCCCCTTTTTTTTCTTTTTTTTTTTTAATAATAATAATACCCTCAGTCCAACCTAAAAAGGGGAAAAGAAGAGCGCACTACATAGTAGAAGATAACAACCTAAAAGAAAACTGAAATAAATTGTTCCTCTTAGTATAGAGATAACGAGACTACACCTTGCGACACTTTGCAACACTATGCTACCGCTTTACGGCAGTAGAAAGTAGCCGGAGGCGTCACACTTTCCAGCAAACAAAAAAGTCAGGATACCCAACCTGTTGGACGCAAGTTTAGAAAACGAAAGAATATCAGCCAAAAAAAAAAAGACTGAAAGAAACAAGGCGATTCCACCAGTTAGTTCAAAGAGTCACTATTTTCATATCGATGTAGTAACAAAGACCATGAAGAGGAATGTTCGCAAACATAGGATATTTTCGAGAGACTGTCTTAACGTTAGTAGCGAGTGAATGGCTAAAGCTAGCCTGTTGGCATCGATTCGAGTCAGCAACTTTGTCATCCTAGAACATGAGGTGACATCTTCGAAAGACTTTGACGAGAATGGAAGTAAATTACACTGTAGTCTTGAAGAAAGCTTCGGCAGTTTTGTGATCACAAAACAGCTCCTCTTTGCCGTTGACGGTCACACTCAGGGTGCTTGGAAAACAAAGTGAGTATCTTAAATTAAGATCTCTGAGATGCCGTTTCACTGGTAGGAAGGCCTGGCGTTTCCTTGTCAATTCAAAACTGTAGTCGGGGAAGATGAAGACACGCGAGTCATTAAGGAACAACTCTTTTTTGTCACAAGCAAGTCGGAGGATCTTGACTTTATCCTGAAAGTGTTGTAGCTTCATCAGGATAGGTCTCGGGTTGGATCTGTTGTCCTGTCAAGAGGTCGGATTGCGATGAGCCTTTTCAATGGATAATGGAGTGGGGAAGTGATCCTGCCCCAGGAGTTGAGGAATCAGGCCAGCCATGAACCCGATCAGGTCCCGACCTTCAGCGGCATCGGGTACTTTTATGAAGCGGAGGTTCAAAGATCTGCTTCTGTTCTCCATATCATCAATCTTTGTCAGCAGGTAAGAATTGTCTTTTTCAAGTTGTGTGACCCGGGTGGTGAGATCATTCACATTGTCTTCATTGGCTCCAACACGGTGCTCCATTAGCTGCAGATGGTCTGCTAGTGTGGATACAGAGTTCTGAATGCCGTTCAAAGTACAAATAATAGGTTCCAGTTTAGCATCCAAGAAGGCCATCATATCAGTTCTTATCTGTTGGACGATGGATTGAGATAAGGTTCTCATTGTGTCTTCATTCATTGTTTGTACTACAAACAATCAGTCGTTTAGCCAAGCAGAGTTGCAAAATTTTTGTGGTATAAAGCCACAAGTCTTGTCTATAGATATAGATGTAGTAGATGTAGTGGTTTAAGAAGTCATTAAAGGCCAACCTTCACATTGTATTTTTGTTCAATAAACAATGTGGACTAGGCCAACGGTGACTTTCATGAAGAAGGGAAAAAAAGTATTGAAATTGACCCAGTTTTAGCGTTTTTATCAAACATTTTGTCTGCCCAACACAATCACCACGCACGTGGATATTTTAATCAATGGTTCATAACGTGCGTGTGTAATCGAAATGATCTCGTCACAACAGGTGCAGGGCACCAGGGGGCTCACCAGGGGGCGCTGAGAGTCACACACAGCTAGTGGCAGGCACTGCAGGCAGAGAGCGTTGCTACCATAGATATATGCTTGCTACTACTAGCCGAATGAAAATGTATCTGTTTCACCTAACACTATTGCTCCGTGATTATAGCCATCCATCTCTAAAGCTAACCACTATTTGTAAAAGCCACAACCACGTTACCATATTTGTAATAATGTAAATCATTGTGTCGTTGTACACATATTGTGTTTATAACGTTAGTAGCTAACATAGCTTAGCTTGGTAGCTATTGTGCTAACAACATATCCCGACATCCGCTCGCTGGCTGGCATGAACGGCCGACCCAAAATGGTTCTCTCCTCTCTGTACACCCCGTCCCCACGGGTGCCCTGCCGGGGGGCCCATGGGCGCGGCGGCGGCCGTAGGGTGCTCGAGCCCGTAAAGGCTAGTGGTACACGATAGCTATGAGCTAACTGGCGCTGCGGGCTCGGGCGCCCTGTGGCCGCCGCTGTTGTAGCGTCCACAGGCTCCTCCGCGGTGACGAGGGCACACAAAGAGGAGAGAACCACCCGCAGGGACGGCGGAGCTGTAGTGGTCCCGACTGTAGCAGGGACGGCGGAGCTATAGGCTAACTGTGATGCACCAAGTGGGCCACCATTGATCTAGTACTATGACCCGGACGGGCAAGGCATACGTTTCCTGAAGTGACGTCACGGCCGTGCTAGCGTCTGATAAGCTTTTAGATTCGGCTCATTAATATGCACCTGTAGTGACGTCGGCGTTTGATAAGCTTTTTTGATTTGCGCGTGCATGTTATTCGTGCGTGGACCTTTTTAACTCTTTCGAAGTGGCATTTCCGGTGTCAAATGGAAAAAAATAAATAATGAAATTATATACCAATGATGTAAACGACCCATAATTGATCAGTAGGGTTTAACCTGGATGTTGGGCTTTAAGCTACAGTTTAAATAATGAAAGAGTCAAACAGACATGAGCTCAGACCCAGCCTACTCACTCAGCAGCCATCTTGAAATAATTCCAGAGTGGGCCAAACTGGCCAAGGTAGCCTGCTTGATGCCAGTCTCCAGTGTGCCAGCAGAGAGAGAGTTATCTCTCTCTCTCTCTCTCTCTCTCTCTCTCTCTCTCTCTCTCTCTCTCTCTCTCTCTCTCTCTCTCTCTGTTTCATCTCTGTTTCATACAGTACATAGTGGAGCTGTGGCTCGGCGCTGTCCATGGTGCTGAATTGGACAGTGGAGAGGCAACTCTCTTAAGAACATTCACTTATATAAAACCAAAGACTGAAACAACATGAACATTAGCAGTGTTGCTTTGCTACACCTTTGAGCTACTAAAGGAAATCAGGACTCATCATGGTGCTGTCTTGCAGTTGTACTGATTTTACTGGGAAGGAAGGAAGCCATTCCTTCTATGAGCTTTGAAACAAACGTTACTGTGATAAACCGTTCTTCCCATGAGATTCACATTGCAAATTGACATTGATGTCAATGTAATGCTTGACATTGATGTGGACTAATGCTTGCAGGACGCCACTAGGGGGCAGAGCGGCTAAGTGTGAGTAAAAAATAAATAAAAAAAAGGACATCAGATTATCAATACCATTTTTTTATAATTATTTTTTAGGATTACATTTGAAAGAATATATAAGATAATAATATTTTAAATTTAGAATTATTAATTTAATATTAGTCATATCTAACTCTAGTTCTCCACATATTTATTGTCTCATTTGTGTGAAATATCATATAATATATGCTCCAATCATGTTTATTTAATTTGTATTCAATTACTCATTCATGAAAACCTAGGTACAGGCACCAACATCACCATTCTAGGTTCAATAGAATAAAAGTTATGAAGCGTAATTCGAAATAAATACAGAAATTGCAGCCATCTTTGATTTTTGCCATACCAGAATATTCAAAACATCAATATTTGAACTCCAGTTGATTCCTCACACAGTATTAACTTAAAATAGCAATACAAAATTATATTACACAGCAATTGTGTGAACATTAAGACGTTTTTAAAGAATTCATGATTTCGATTGTGGCCATTTTGGATACATTTTTATTAAATTCAACTGGTTCCTTGACACTCAAGCCAACATTTTTCTATAGATCCTTATCTTCAAATTAGAAGTGAAAACGAAACTTTCGCATATACATTTTAAATGACTGAGTGTCCAGGCACCCTACTATCAGAAAAGTGTGTGGTTTTCTGGTCAGCAGGAGATGTGCATCTCTGGCAGCTTATGGTCAGTAGCATTGTTCGTCAAATAATGTTGAACTTGAGTGCATAGTATAATAGACATATTAGCATGGTAGGTAGTAGTATACGGATAGTAACATCGTACATAGTAGTAAGGTACTAGTAAAATACAGTTATTTATATATATATTATATTGTAGAAATCATCGGAATAGAGAAACGCACAATTTCTCAGTTGACAACCCAAAACCTGCCCTTTTTATGCCAATTATTTTTACCATATTTTCTTTTTTACCTCCATATAGAGAGAGTGATCTTCAATCTGCTTGGGTTTTGGGTGCAATTCCTAACAGGCTCAACCATATGGATAAAAGTTCCCATATTATGTGCATTACACAAACTAAAAACAGATATTACATTACATTACACAAACTAAAAACAGATATTACATTACATTACACAAACTAAAAACAGATATTACATTACATTACACAAACTAAAAACCGATATTGTCTGAATTAATAGAAGAAAATAATGCACCACCTTTGGCTGATAGTAATTTATTAATTTCTTAGGATTTATTTTGGTCTAATACATGTTTAAGGTTCTTAGATGGATCCCCTGCTGCCTCCTCCTCCTCTTCCTCCTCCTCATCTTCCTCTTCATCCTCCTCCTAATCCTCCTCTTCCTGATCCTCCCCTTCCTCCTCCTCCTCCTCCTCCTCCTCCTCCTCCTCCTCCTCCTCCTCCTCCTAATCCTCCTCCTCCTAATCCTCCTCTTCCTCCTCCCCGTCTTCCTCCTGCTCCTAATCCTACTCCTCCTGCTCCTAATCATCCTTCTCCCCTCCTCCTCCTCCTGCTCCTCCTCCTCCTCATCCTCCTGCTCCTCCTCCTGCTCCTAATCCTCCTCCTCCTCCTCCTCCTCCTCCTCCTCCTCCTCCTCCTCCTCCTCCTCCACGGGGAGCAGTGTACTGGTTCATGTTAGGCAGGCCATGCATTATGCAGCAGCTTAGGCCCCAGCGCTGGATCTTCATGTCCTCGGCTACAGTCCACTTGTCGCTGCTCTGGTCATAGCGCTCCACGTTTGAGATGCGGTTGAAGTCAGTGTAGCCTCCGACCACGAAGAGGAGGTCGTCCAGCACCGCAATGCCAAAGCTGCTGCGGGGGGTGAGCATGGCGGGCAGGGCCCTCCAGGAGTCAGTCAAGGGGCTGTAGGCCTCCGCACTACGCAGGTCGTTTTTATCGTCCCACCCTCCCACCTGAGGACAGGACACATGAGAGGAATGTTTTAGTGTGTGGTTAAGGCAGGCAGGCAGGCAGACACTGTATTAATCCACTTAGGGAAATGAGGGCATCACAGAAGCATTGAAAGTCAAATGATACATATCTATACAAATATCTAGTATAAAGCATTTGTCTCTGTGTGCACCTACCGCATAGACTTGTCCTCTGTACGCAGCGACTCCCACTCCGCTACGCCTGCTGCTCATGGGGGCGATCAGAGTCCACTGGTTGGTGTCTGGGCTGTAGCACTCAGCTGTGAGCAGACACTCTGGCCAGTTGAAGCCACCACAGATGTAAACCTGTAATAAGAAAGAATATTCTAATTTAGTTTATATATTCCATTTGATTTCATTCTACTTTAATTGTCTGTTAATGTTGATGCACCAAAGGACCCAGACACATCTTTTGTATGTGGAAGCTTACTTGGCAATAAAGACATTAATGATTTCTGATCTAACGTTCCTTGGGTTCATCTAGCACCCTGTGTTCCTCAGTTCCACCCACCTTGCCGTGGAGGGCTGCTGCCCCGGCGTGGTTCCTGTGCCGCAGCATGGGTGAGATCACTGTCCACTGGCCGGTTTCAGGCTTGTAGCGTTCTGCCTTGTTCAGTACCACGTGTCCGTCGTCCCCTCCCATGGCGTAGATGCAGCCGTCCAACGCGACCACGCTGAGGCTAGTGCGGCGTGAGTGCATGGGAGCCGCCTGCAGCCAGCTGCGAGTGACAGGGTTGAACCTCCACACACTGTTGAGATGCTCTACGCCATCGACGCCACCGACGCAGTAGACCAGACCGTGGAGATAAGCGGTGCCGTGGTTGGCCCGGGGACTCTCCGCCTCAACGCTCACATCCATCCATACACCGGCTCGGATATCGTAAGCCTCCATGCCATTGGTCATGCTGTGGCCACTATAGCCTCCGATAGCCAATAGGACCTCCTGGGGCAGGCGTGGACGCATCAGGGGGTTTGGGAGCCTGTCGGAACCAGGGGATTTCAGGACGCTGAGGATGAGGGGCCTGCAGTCTTGGCTGTCCCTCACCACAGGGTTGTTCTGGACGTTGTTCAGCAAGTAGTCAGGCCTCATCAAGCCCATGCGAACCTGGGAAGAGACAAGCAGACAGCGGGTACAACTTAGACATCGGTTGTAGACGGTTTCTGTTGCTAGGGAGCAGTTTGGACCCAAATGTTTGAGAACCACTGTACTAGGGAACCTAGTGTTGTTTTAATGTTATACACAGTAATACAATTAGTTACCTTGGCCAGCAGCAAAGGGATGTGTGTTTTACGCTCCTCACGGGAGTGGTCAATCCAACGGAGGACGGCCTCGAACACCGTCTCCTCGCTCTTCACATTCAGATCATCTCTCTCGATGATGTCCACCAGTTGCTGCAGGGACAGCTCCACAAACTCCTGTGAGATGCGCAGCATCTCCTCAAAGTGGCACACGATGAAGAGATGGGCCTTGCGCCTCAGGTCAGGGCAGAAGTAGATGCCCGCCAACCTCCAGATGCCGACACAGTTTTCCAGAGACAGCTGGCCCTCTAGGAAGTCAGAGCACGCTCCTACTATGCCAGTGACGAGAAGCTGGTCTGCAGCCACCAGAAGCTCTTCCACGTTCTATGCTGTCACCAGCACAAAGCGTGTGTAGGCGTACTCTATGATGAG
Source organism: Notolepis coatsorum (assembly GCF_963971535.1). Lineage (NCBI taxonomy): Eukaryota > Metazoa > Chordata > Actinopteri > Aulopiformes > Paralepididae > Notolepis > Notolepis coatsorum. The sequence goes on along the minus strand of NC_140167.1, from coordinate 193,013,239 downwards.
CTGCATCATACCCGGGGACACCCCAGGGATAGTGTAGACTGCTTTCTCTGAGTCACTCCAGCGAGTGAAGAGGGCTCTGTGGGACGCAGAGTATAGAGATATCTGATGAGTAAACAGTAAGCAACATTCTGTCCTGTGTAGTAATATATTTTCACTGTAGAAGTATAGGGTCTTAGCACAGAAGTATAGTATATTTTTACAGTAGAAGTACAGTATAGTATCTGTTTACAGTAGACGTACAGTATAGTATATGTTTACAGTAGATGTACAGTATAGTATATGTTTACAGTAAAAATACAGTATGGTATCTGTTTACTAACCAAGCTAACCTAAACCAAGCTAACCTGAACCAAGCTAAGCTGAACCAAGCTAACCTGAACCAAGCTAACCTGAACCAAGCTAAACTTACCTGAAATAGTCACTGCAGTCACACAGGAGGGCCTTGTGGGCATTCAACTCAGTGCTGTTGACTTTAATAACCACATCACAGAACCTTCCCTCCAGACGCAGCGCATTAAGGATTGTACAGGACATTGTTTCCTTTTACATGTGGGGATTTTAAATTGTATCTACAGAATATATTCAAGCTTATAGACAAATATCCGGAAACAACAAGTGAGATCTTCACTTGTCTTCTGAGTTCTGAGAACTTCTGAGAGAATTGTTGATAAATACTGTACACAAATGTTCTAGAATGTTCTATTATGACATCGTACTGTGACATCACAAATGTTCTAGAATGTTTTATTATGACATCATACTGTGACATCACAAATGTTCTAGAATGTTCTATTATGACATCATAATGTGACATCACAAATGTTCTAGAATGTTTGCTTATGACATCATACTGTGACATCCAGTGATGGGAATAACGACGTTATAAATAACGACGTTACTAACAGCTTTAGTTTTTTCAGTAACAAGTAATCTTCCAATCTTAATAACGCTGTTACCGTTACTGCCAAAAAATGCGGCGCGTTACTAATGATTGAAGCTGTTTTTTTCATCAGACAGATCTCTGCGCCGAGAAGCAATACTTTTTTTCCTTGGTTAGTGGGCAGTGCGCGATTGGCTGAGGTTGAGTAAAATGTCATGGTAAGCCAATCAGAGGTAGAGGTGGGCGGGTGTCGAAAGAATCCAGCGTCTGACACACAGCGACATCACAAGCGGTTCCGTGTACGTTTTGATAGTTTGTTTGGCGAGCCCAAATAATCCAAAACGAATCCAACGAACGCAGGGCACTACAGTAGTGGAGGCTACAGCCTTATCAACAGTGCTGCACTTCCTGGTTTAATAGCACAGTTTTCAGGTGCTCAGATATATATATATATATATATATAATATATATATATATATATATATATATATATATATATATATATATATATATATATATATATATATATATATATATATATATATGTATCTGTATGTCATGCATGTATTAAATGTCATGATTAGATTAGTTTAGATGATTAGATTAGATTATTATATCTGTATGTTGTGTATGTCATAAATGTCATGAATTGAAAATGGGGGACCCTGATGTAAACAAGACGAAAGTCTCTCTGGTCTGCACCCCTTAACAATTGTGTGTATTGAGCTGTACTGTACTGTACCCATTCTGCAATATGTTAATTAAAATGTTCAATCAATCAGTATATATTTGTTATTTATTTTTGGTATAGTGCTTAACAAGCATAATTTAATGTTGCCCAGTTGTGGCCTGTTGAGGGGCAATACATATCAAAAGTTCCAAAACATCTATTGTGTTTGTATTTGTATGATCCACTATATAAACATAGTAATTATAATATCTACATACATGGCATTTGATTGGAGGCTAGTCTCACTTTGTCCCACAGCAACATAAAATAGTTTAGATTTGTGTATGTTGTTTATGTAACAAATTTACTTGAAAGTAACGCAATAGTTACTTTCTGAAGTAACTAGTTACTTTTATCATTTGTAACTGAGTAAGTAATTTAGTTACTTTTTGGAAGAAGTAACTAGTAACTGTAACTAGTTACTTTTTAAAAGTAACTTGCCCAACACTGATTATAAGTAGTATTTTAAATAAAGAATTACTACCAGGGTGGAATGCGGCATGGCAGTATCAGCACAGATACTTCTCAGTGTACTGTAGCGTGTTAGTAGCAGCACAAATACTTCAGTGTAGCATGTTAGTAGCAGCACAGATACTTCAGTGTAGCATGTTAGTAGCAGCACAGAGACTTCAGTGTAGCATGTTAGTAGCAGCACAGAGACTTCAGTGTAGCATGTTAGTAGCAGCACAGATACTTCAGTAGCATGTTAGTAGCAGCACAGAGACTTCAGTGTAGCATGTTAGTAGCAGCACAGAGACTTCAGTGTAGCATGTTAGTAGCAGCACAGAGACTTCAGTGTAGCATGTTAGTAGCAGCACAGAGACTTCAGTAGCATGTTAGTAGCAGCACAGATACTTCAGTAGCATGTTAGTAGCAGCACAGAGACTTCAGTGTAGCATGTTAGTAGCAGCACAGATACTTATCAACGGCACAAGGGCACGACATGCAGCACAATGGCTTCAGGTGAAAAACGTGCCGTTACTGGGTGGACATTTTGACACAATCAGAAAAGGAGAAGAACATCAGAGTCCAGCGT
>NC_140167.1:192873378-193008378 GCF_963971535.1 Notolepis coatsorum | reverse complement strand
CTTAGCCTTACCCCTGCACCGCTTGTTGTAAATGTTCTGGAGGGTGGGAAGCCCCCCTCCAATTGTGCGTTCGGCTGAACGTGTCACTCTCTGTAGTCTGCTTCGGTCTTGTGCAGTGCTATTCCCAAACCAGGAGGTGATATTGCCAGTCAGGATGCTCTCTATTGTACATGAGTAGAAGTTCTTAAGGTTCTTCTGACTGACTTGGAACTTCCTTAGGCGCCTGAGGAAGTAGAGTCGTAGTCGTGCCTTTTTCACAACACTGTCAATGTGTGTGGTCCATGTCAAGTCCTCGGATATGTGGGCTCCGAGGTACTTAAAACTGTTCACTCTCTCAACCGGTGCCCCGTCGATGCTGAGGGGGCTGTAGTCCCTGACCCCCGACCTCCTAAAGTCCACAATCATCTCCTTTGTTTTGCTGACGTTCAGGGAGAGGCTGTTCTCCTGGCACCATCTCGCCAGGACCTTGACCACTTCCAGGTAGGCCCTCTCGTCGTTTGCAGAGATCAGGCCCACCACTACTGTGTCGTCAGTGTTACGACCCTGGCTCATGGGTACGCAACCTATGTGTAACCAACACCAAAACCCTGTGCTCTAACTCAAAACTGCGACTAAACCAAGGAACTATTAATGTAAATGTAAACTAAAGTGCTAAGGTAAACCAACGGACAAGGACTGAAGAACCTAATAGCTCTTTCTCTAAGCACCGACTCTGCATGTGTGTTCCTGGGTCTGTCTTTACAGCTCCCAGCAGGTAACCAATCAGCACTAATTGGCTAATTGGCAGCCCTCACCTGCATGCCCTGGTGACACAGGAGTGACCAGCCTCTAGTACATAACACCTCCCCCACCAAACTGGTTGCCCAAGAGGCAACCACTACACAACAACCCATAAACAAAACAAAAACAACTGTGACCCCTTAGGTGTCAGGGCCTCTACCACAACAGCGATAACGGGTACCACAAACACCGGTACTATGATCGTGAGAGGGCGTCTGCTAGCACGTTGTCCCTCCCACGAATGTGGCGAATATCCAAGTTATACGCCTGGAGGAACTAACTCCATCGCATCAAACGATGGTTCGAATTCACCATGCTGCGAAGAAAAATGAAAGGGTTATGGTCTGTATACATAACAAGGGGTAAACTGGAGGATCCAACGTAAACATAAAAATGGTTCAAGGCAAGAACCGGGTCGGCCCCTGTCGAACACGACCACCGATACCGATCTGTCAAAATTATACTGCAAACCAAAATCAACCTGAGAACTGCGCTTAACAGAACAGAACACAGCACAACAAAACCATAAATCACTGATACCACCACCGCACCCATATCCATCCCACCTGGCACTGGCAGTTCAGGATACTGCACACCGTGAACATCCAGAGTAGGCTGTACCGCCTCAGGTACAGCCCCAGTGTACCGGGAACCTGGCAGTACGACAGTCACAATAACGTCTGGAACACCATCTAAAATGGCGTCACCCAAAATACCTTTGTCCTGATCAAAATCAAAATGGCTGCCACTCAACAGACCAGGTCGCGAAGGCGGCTCCTGCTCCACAGGACACGGGTAACTAGGTTGACCATCACACCTAGTGCATGGCAGAGAATCAGTGTGGACATGTGGATCAATGTCAGAATCATCAACTGACATACTGGGACCATCCCTGCCCACAAGTGAAACATTAGGGACAATAGAGCTATTGTGGGAAGGCTGGCAGTTAAGCTTAGTAGCCCCTCCAACTAGAACGGTGTCGCATGAAAAAACAGCACCTCTCATAGCATCCTTCCCACACTCCTCCTCCAATTCGTTCGTGGCCTCAGCCACCGTACAGGCTGGGAAGACCTTGAGACACTGCGCTGCCATATCATCTCCTGTCACATGCTTCTCCGGCACTCCTGTCAACTCTGGTTTCACCACCGGGCCTAACACAAAACCACAATCAAGAGAATCATTATGCAGAGGTACATCCACAGTGTGCTTTCCAAAATTCTCAACAGGTACACCGTTTAATTCAACAAAGAATGTGTCACTAAGTGTAATGTCCCAAGTCGAAGTATCAACAACATCACTTTTGTCCTTTGACATTTCTCGTGCCACAGCACACACAGGAAACACTCCTGGATGTTTCTGTGCCAGCTCATTAGAGACCTCAGAAACCACAGGAATGGGAGTTACAACCGGAGTAGCCAACACTTTGTCACCAGCCAAATCATTCCCTAGAATGAAGGACACCCCCTTTATGGGAATGTGAGAACATACCCCCACAACAACATTGCCTGATACTAAGGGAGAATTGAGCGTGACCTCATGCAAAGGTGCATCCACAAATCCACCCCCAAAGCCCCGAACAACGACATCGGAATGCAAAGAAGAGTTTTCTGAAAACGGCAAAAACCCCTCCAGAATGAGGGACTGAAAAGCACCGGTATCTCTCCAAATTGTTATAGCCTGTTTGGACTCTAGTGCATTAGTCAGGGAAACAAATCCATTCATCATAAACCTTGAGGAACCCTCGAGCTCTTTGTCCACACGTTTGATACTTTCCCCATCCCCATCTAACGTTGGCATAGGCGTCCTGCATATGGTTTCTACCAGAGCCACGGTTCTGACATTTTTCTGCTCAAGCACCGGGCATCCAGCAACGATATGACCAGGTTCTTTACAGTAAAAACAGATAATCCCTTCTGGGAATGCACCAGCAGAACCACCCCGCCTAGGAGGTGAAGTTAACTGACCAGCAGACACAGGTTTTGGGAAACGGCCCCCCTGAACAGGACGCCTATCCCCGGACTCAACACGGTAGTCCTCCAAAAACACGGACTTGTGTGTCAACACAAACTCATCGGCGAAGACAGCGGCGTCGCCTATCTTCGATACCCGACGCTCATTTAGATGTGTGGAAACGGTATCAGGAACACATCTTTTAAATTCCTCTAGGAGAATCAACTGCCTAAGCTGCTCTCTTTACTCTGCCTTCTGAGAAGTGCACCACCTGTCAAACAGGTTCTCCTTCTCCCTTCCAAACTCAACATAAGACTGCCCCTCGGACCGGCGATAACCTCTAAAACGCTGACGATAGGCCTCAGGGACCAACTCATAAGCCCTCAAAATGGAAGCTTTAACAAGCTCATAATCAGCGCTTTGTTCAAGGGACAGAGCCGTGTAGGCTTCTTGTGCCCTACCAACCAAAACACATTGCAGCAGCAGTGTCCAGGCGGTATCAGGCCACTTCAATGTGGTTGCCACCCGTTCAAAAAGGGGAAAATATCTTTCCACGTCTTTCTCTAAAAACGGAGGCACCATCCTAATATTCCTGCCTACATCAAAACCGGAACGTGACTCTGGATGCAGAGCACCCGCCTGCAAGGCAGCATACTTATATTCAAGCTCCTTCTGTGCACGCTCGTGCTCCAGCAACAGTTGTTTCTCCTTAAACTCACGCTCATGCTCACACTCCTCTTTCCTCTCTCTCTCCTTAAAGGGGAACTATTTTACTATTCCTAGCACTATTTGGGCAACTTTAAACAATTCCTGTCAGTCTATTGAAGACATCTGTACGTTTAAAAAAAAAATGCATTGGTTTATATTTCTAATCAAGTACTCAAACCCATCATTTTTCAGCCACAAGAAATCAGGCTGTTATGGCCTGGCTCCGCCCATAAGCACTTTGAGTGACAGTCAGTCGAGAGAGAGAGAGAGAGAGAGAGAGGGGGGTGTAGACAGACAGACAGACAGACACCCTATGTCTATACGTTGTGTTAGTTTGCTGCTGCTATGAGAGAGAGAGAGAGAGAGAGAGAGAGAGAGAGAGAGAGAGAGAGAGAGAGAGAGAGAGGAGAGAGAGAGAGAGAGACAGACAGACAGACACCCTATGTCTATACGTTGTGTTAGTTTGCTGCTGCTATGAGAGAGAGAGAGAGAGAGAGAGAGAGAGAGAGAGAGAGAGAGAGAGAGAGAGAGAGAGAGAGAGAGAGAGAGAGAGAGAGAGAGAGAGAGAGAGAGAGAAAAAAAAGTGTAAACACTCTGCGTGTCCTCCCGGGAGAGGGAGCCGGGAGGACACGCAGAGTGTTTACAGTTCTCTCTCTCTCGGTTCGGGAGCATGAGCTGTCTGTGGCACAGCGCGGTGGTGGACTTGAGCCGGGAGGACACGCAGAGTGTTTACAGTTCTCTCTCTCTCGGTTCGGGAGCATGAGCTGTCTGTGGCGCAGCGCGGTGGTGAACTTGGTGAACAAACACACTGTAGCACCCACTCCCCACACTTTATATTTATGGATGAAGGATTGCACTACAACTCGTACACCTTACTGTAAATTGTACCTAAAATTGTACCTCATCCCATTTCTGCTTTGCACTAGATAGTACTGTACATTAGTACACTGCATAGTTGTGTATTGTATATTATATGGTAACTCAGAACATTGTACATATGTCTATACCGAACAACTGTGACCTCATTTTCTTCTTCTAAATTCATGCTATATTATGTTATTATGTTATTTGATACTATCTTGTCTAGCACAGTCTCTGGAGCGTAACAGTAAGAAGCATTTTGTATGAAAGTATTCTGTACTTCTGTATGACAACTATTAAAGAACTTGAACTTGAACTTGAACTTGGAGGACACGCAGAGTGTTTACAGTTCTCTCTCTCTCGGTTCGGGAGCATGAGCTGTCTGTGGCGCAGCGCGGTGGTGGACTTGAGCCGGGAGGACACGCAGAGTGTTTACAGTTCTCTCTCTCTCGGTTCGGGAGCATGAGCTGTCTGTGGCGCAGCGCGGTGGTGGAATTCCTCGAGAGGGAGAGGGAGACGCAGAGCGTTTACAGTTCTCTGCTTCTCTCGCTCGGCGGGCAGCTAGAGGGGGCGGGTGTTATTATGCAAATGCACCATATGACGTCCCATATAGGCAAATTTTTCAGATGACTCACTTGAGGGAGGGACATTATTGTGAGGGGAGAATTGGAAGAATGCGCCAAATCGAGAATTAGAGACATAGATTCTATTACTATAAGTCCACATAGCTAGAAAATAACCCTAAACACAGGAAAAGGTCATTTATAAGATAGTTCCCCTTTAAGCTCACGCTCCTCTTTACTCTCTCTCTCCTTAAGCTCACGCTCCTCTCTCCTCTCCTCACGCTCTCGCTCTAGCTGCCTTTCCTTAAACTCCAACTCCCTAATCCTCCACTCACCCTCTGCACCCGATAATAGCGGAGACACGTCAGAAAAAGGAGGCTCCTCCACCCTCTCCTCAAGCACCTGTTCCCTAATGAGCAAAACCCTCAAAGCACCCAAGGCAGTTGGTTTCAAACGTTTCTCACTTGGAGTAAGCTCGACCTTGTAGTGCACAGCAAGCTCGAGAAGCTGTTCTTTTGAAAACCTCTCCAACATGTCATGTGAAGGGTGATTCACAAAATCCCTAACGGAAGCCATCTTTTCTGCACCAGCACCACACACAATCCACCTAACGAGCCACCAAAGAAACACTAGAGAACCACTGAAGAACGACTAAAGAACCACGACGAACTACTGAAGAACCATACAGAATGCCAAAGCCACTAATAATAATCATAAAGGGACGCGGTGGCAATGTGTGCTACGGAGCGCACATTTCAAGGACGCAAAAAAAACATAAAAAAAAACAACACCCACCCCAAATAGACGTGTCATACACTCAGGGTGTTAGGTGCTACCAGGTATGCTCACCAAACACTCAAACAAACAAAATAAATCCAACAAAATATTCCAAACAGGTGCGCCTTCTAACCTGATGTGACTACATATGCTTCTACGTCTAAACTGCAGAAAAAACCGGCCTACCACATGTCTACCCTAAGAAACACTAAATCAAGCCCTACCACACTACCTGTGTTTCCTGGCCGCCCTAATCTACCTACCCTTAAACTAATGCCCTGTAGACCTAACTTTCTTCAACCACACCTGCTACCAGTCAAAGATCATATACCAATCATTTCATTGACCGCCCCAGGAGTACGTGGTGCACTGGACGCTAACCAACAACCAGAAAAAAAAATGTCCCTATCTACATGTGGTGCCTACTAAACTATATATTTTAACAGCATAAGTAGTCACATCAAATTACAAACAAATACGGCATACTCACCTGTTTGATGAAATGGCTCAGCCCCCACGTTACACCATATGTAACGAACACCACCCAAACCATAATACGATGACACCCCGTGCAACACAAAAAAAAAAACACCAAACAAAGTTCTAGGGGTAAAAGATCCCGGATGAGCGCCCAACTGTTACGACCCTGGCTCATGGGTACGCAACCTATGTGTAACCAACACCAAAACCCTGTGCTCTAACTCAAAACTGCTACTAAACCAAGGAACTATTAATGTAAATGTAAACTAAAGTGCTAAGGTAAACCAACGGACAAGGACTGAAGAACCTAATAGCTCTTTCTCTAAGCACCGACTCTGCATGTGTGTTCCTGGGTCTGTCTTTACAGCTCCCAGCAGGTAACCAATCAGCACTAATTGGCTAATTGGCAGCCCTCACCTGCATGCCCTGGTGACACAGGAGTGACCAGCCTCTAGTACATAACAGTCAGCAAATTTGATGATTGTGTTGTTACTCCGCTGAGCCACACAGTCATGTGTGTATACAGGGAGTAGAGGAGGGGACTCAGAACACAGCCCTGGGGGCCCCCTATGTTGAGGGTGATGGATGAGGAGGTGCAGTTGCCTGCTCTCACCACCTGGGGTCTGCCTGTCAGGAAGTCCAAGACCCACTGGCAGAGGTCATAGTTCAAGCCCAGGTCCCTGAGCTTGGCTATGAGTTTGGAGGGGACTATGGTATTGAATGCTGAGCTGTAGTCGATGAATAGCATTCTCACATAGTTCCCCTTCCTCTTGTCCAGGTGTGATGCTGCTGTGTGCAGCACATGGGCTATGGCATCCTCTGTGGACCTGTTATGGCGGTATGCAAATTGCAGTGGTATCATCTACATTTACATTTAGTCATTTAGCTGACGCTTTTATCTAAAGCAGGGGTTCTCAAACTTTCTTATACCACGACCCCATTTTATTTAGGAATTTTCTTTGGCGACCCCACACTTAATATATTGCGTAATTTCAACGTGGAATTAAGGAATATCAAAATAAAAGCACACGTTGTTGAACTTGATTATGCATATTTATTAGAAAATTGTATTACAGCACTATGTTATTAATACACATTTATAAAACGAGGCATATCTAGCCAAAATATGTTGCCAGAACAAAACATTTTTAAATATTATTTTTTATTATTTTAATTTGTTTGCCAATGAGCAATGTACTGTCACCTACCCACAACTCCACTTTGGGTTGCGACACGTAGTTTGAGAACCGCTGATCTAAAGTGACTTACAAGTTGTGAACAACGAGTCAGCAGGAAGGGTACAACTCTGGCAGCTAAGAGTCAGTGACGTTGTTGGTCAAAATAGTGTCAAAATCAGTTCGTAGTGTTCCATCACGTACATCTTGGTATGTTGGGAAACAACAAGTGATTGTAATGGAGTAGCAGGTGATTATCATTAAATATCAACCATGGCCAGTGGGCTGTGGCTATGAACTATATGAACTATGAACATACTGTATATATCTCAATGATCTGCTCAAGTATGTAAAATCACATTGTTCAATAATGCAACTGATTGCAATGAATCACATGGCAATATTAAGTATGATATCATACCAAAACCTTTTAATTTACATGTACAGTATACTTATCATTAATTTAGACAACTGAATTACAGATGTGGGATTGGAAAACGAGGCGTCTCCCGCCGGTAGCAAGCTAGATGCCGGTGTTTGGCGCAAGATGACGTCTTTTGACGCTGCTCTGCCTGGTTCAACCAGTAGGGGGAGTCGAGTTACACGGTGGAGAGAGGGAGCTCTAGTTAGGCTCTGGGGGGAATGTACTGTAACTGGATGGAACCCAGTTGTGAGTAGGCTGGTGGATCGTGTAGTGAATTAACTGGTAAGATAACTTAGGTTTACCGTTTGTTTGTTTACTGCAGTTATGTCAGAACGACAATCAACTAATCAACTAACACTAGCAACTGCGCAAATAAAGCATATGAAGCATAGCATGTCAAGTTAACGTTATGGTCCCTCGAAAATAGAATGCGACCGCAAGGCTGGCCGTAACATTAGCTAACGTTCATTTAGCTGGATAGATGTACAGTACAGTAGCAGTACTGTCTATCTGTATGTCGTGTATGGCATATATGTTATGATGAATTGAAAATACAAGGCATTTATCTATGTTCAAATGTAAACTGGACCGTCGACTCTTGTGATCAGGCTGTCCTGTGGATCGAATAATCATATTTTAAAATAAATGCAACTACTGCAGAGTAGGAATATCATTCGAATATTATTCTTTTGGTAAAGAATTCTTCTGACTACAGTACAGTATGTATTGGGTTGGGTGGACTGTACATTGGATCCCAACCAACGATCCCAACCAACAAACTAGATTCTTGTACCGGATCTCCTCCATGGTAAACAAGAATACCCTGAAGACTCTGGCAGGAGCACTCATTCAAGGGTACTATGACTATGCATGCACCTCATGGTACCAAAGCACCTCAAAGGCGCTTAAAACAAAATTACAAACATCACAAAACAAACTGGTCAGACTACTACTTGACCTTACCCCCAGAACCCACCTCACCCCTGCCCACTTTGACAACCTAGGATGGCTTAGAGTAGACGACAGAGTACAGCAACTTGCAATGGGCCTGGTCTACAAGATACACTATAATGTCATGTATGTTGTGTATGTCATAAATGTCTATATGAATTGAAAATGGGGGACCCTGATGGAAACAAGACAAACGTCTTTCTCAGGTCTGCATCCCCTTAACAATTGTATGTATTGAGCCGTACTGTATTGTACCCATTCTGCAATCTGTTAAATAAAGTTTTCATTCATTAATTCCAACCCAACCCCCCACCCACCTACTGTACACAACCTCCTCCAATGTACAGTTTCTACGTCAAGTGTATATACTCTGTAAATATCCTAACCCAACCCCCTCCAATGTACAGTCATTTACCTAGTATGGTTTTGTCAATAGTCCAATGTACAATTTTGTTTGTTTGTACAGTGTCTCCCCCCCCCCCCCCCCCCCTCAATGTACAGTTTTGCTTGTTTATACAGTGTGCCCCCCCCCCCCCCCCCAACCACCTCCAATGTAGATTACCCAGTATGGTTGTCAATATCCCAGTGTACCCAACCCCCCCCCACCCAACCTCCTCCAATGTACAGTTTCTACGTCAAATGTATATACTCCCTTTTCCTGACTCCTTCTGTATCACAAACAGTACTGTATTTGCAAATCTGGTATGTCATAAATGTATAGATGTAGCAGTACTGACTATCTGTATGTCATGTATGTCATATATGTCCTGATGAATTGAAAATGGGGGACCCCGATGTAAACAAGATGAAAGTCTTTGTGTATTGAGCTGTACTGTATTGTACCCATTCTGCAATCTGTTATACTTTTTTTTTTTTAATCAACGTTTTAATAAAGTTTTCAATCAATCAAATCAATCAATCAATCAATCAATTCAAAACCTCTCTTTTTTAGACTATTTTTGTATCACAAAGTACTGTATTTGTAAATAGCTACAGGCTATTCAATGGCACATTTTCATATTATTCCTTGCACACTGCCTTAATATTTCTCTTTTCTAACAGGGGCATCAAAGAGGGTGGTGTCAGATCCAGTCAAGACATTCTCATGGCTCTGTAAAGAACTCATGCTTAAGGGACCCAACACAGAGAAGGTCTTAATATACTGCAAGAGCATTTTTCTGACTGCTCTCTGCTCTACACAGATGTGTTCAAGCCGACCCTTGGGAGTATGTTTTTTCACCCAGAAGGAGCAAAAGACATTTCAGGCAATAGACTAGTGGACATGTTCCACTCAGAGACACCTTCAGACATCTTCAACTCCTACAAAGACCAGGTGGAAAAGTTTTGCAGGAGAGGAGTAATACTGTAGGAATAACGTTGCTCACCCTTGAGTTACCATTGTGCTTCCTTTATGTTAATAAATAAATATCATTTGTGTTTACAAACCTGGTCATTTCTGAACCTACAGTACGTAGAAAGGTTAACCATCTGTACATTAGTGTGGTATGGCGGTAGGAGGGACCTCAATTTGCAATGCTGTAACTGTATGTGCCACAAAAACACAATTTCATTCCAATTTGATCCCATTGCAAAGAAGATAATAATTTTAATTATTGCCCTGTCTAACCGTCACTGCGGTACTGGTATAACAGTGTGTGTATCTTTCCCATGCTGCCATTCTGTACACATTGTCTGGTCACCTACTCTAACAAGGAAGCCATTTTGAATCTATAACTTCTCCTTCTTTGGGCGCTTCTATCTTAACTCAACTTGAACCAGTGTTCACAGACCCATAGACCGCAGCTGAGAGACCCTCTCATTACTGACCACTGCCTCTAATGGCTGGCCCCTACACTTGGTGCCATAGCCCACATCAGACGCTCGTGTTCCACACAGCGCTACGTTTATGACAACCAGACCCCCCCCCCTCCCCCCTCACCCACTCCCCAGGGACTAATTTCACCGTGACACGGACACTGCTGACAAAACAACCGGGCAAACAGGTTTTTTTGTTATAGGAAACAATAGACAGCTCCTTCTCTCTCTCTCTCTCTCTCTCTCTCTCTCTCTCTCTCTCTCTCTCTCTCTCTCTCTCTCTCTCTCTCTCTCTCTCTCTCATCTCTCTCTCTCGCTCTCTCTCTCTCTCTCTCTCTCTCTCTCTCTCTCTATTCTCTCTCTATCTCTCTCTCTCTCTCTCTCTCTCTCTCTCTCTCTCTCTCTCTCTCTCTCTCTCCACATATATGATAAATGATGAATGAATGACAAATACATATTCTAGTAGGGAAGTATGTCCTGTATACAGTACATTTCACTAGAATTATGGAAACAGAGTTGACAGGTCAAGCTAGAAAAGATAGATCTTCTCTCTCTTTCCTCTTTTGTCCTCATCGCACCTCCATTTCAAACCAGTAAGACGTCAGGTCAGAGATTACAATCTGCTGTTGTGGGCAAATCTTAGATTTCCCACATCCCTGCACCTGAGGGGGGCAGCAGTGACTTGGCACTTTGTGTGTGTGTGTGTGTGTGTGTGTGTGTGTGTGTGTGTGTGTGTGTGTGTGTGTGTGTGTGTGTGTGTGTGTGTGTGTGTATGTGTGTGTGTGTGTGTGTGTGTGTGTGTGTGTGTGTGTGTGTGTGTGTGTGTGTGTGTGTGTGTGTGTGCATGCGTGCGTGCGTGCGTGCGTGCGTGCGTGCGTGTGTGTGTGTGTGTGTGCGTGTGTGTGTGTGTGTGTGTGTGTGTTGTGGGGGGGGGGGAGTGATAGATGATTTTGTGTGAAGATGTGCATGCTTTGAGTTTGTATTTGTGCTTGTGTATGCAGGTGCCTGGATACTAGGGCTCCCCCTCTTAGTCGCTTAGTCGATTAATCGGTAGGTTTGGTCTTTTGTTAATCGATTACTTGATTTGTATGCTCTTTTTTCAAGCTGAATAAGTCGTTCTGCATGATTGCATGTTGGAAACTAATATTTTACAGATTTGTTGATGAGATCACCTATAGATGGGTCATTATAGGGAAGAAAAACGTCAAAGGATTTTGGTACCATTGGTCATGCTAAATAACATACTAAGAATCGAGGAAAATCTGAAAAAAAGGATTCAAGATGGCATCCAAGATGGCTGCCGGGAGCTAAATATGGTATCTCAATGACTATTCACCCTAAAAAGGTGGTGTTGGTGTCTAACCCTATGTGTTAGGCCTTAAGTAATACGATTCAATCAGTGAAATTACCATCAGTTGATTACTTATTCACAAATCCAAAATGGCACCATTTAATGTAGTCAATCAATTCAATTCAAAAGATTTTACATAAACAGAGTAAAACATACAATATTATGACGAACCAGAGGTTTGTCACAAATAGGGAGTCCACACGTGATACCAAGTTACATAAACAAAGTAAAACATACAATATACATAAACAGAGTAAAACATACAATATACATAAACAGAGTAAAACATACAATATACATAAACAGAGGTGTGCAGAAAACATTTATATGATAGAACACATACTAAACTAGCAAAGCAACATATTGGCCTGAGCTTTATAACACTGCCGCTAAATATCTCCATCAAATCATCAGTGAGGAAATGGCCACAGTATTCTATTTGGAATATCACAATATCATAAAAGTGAAACAGGAAAAACTGATTTCCTATCCTCTCTACTCTCTACAATAAATATTTGTATCTATGAAGATTTTCAATCACAAAATAGGCAAAGAAAATATATAATTCATCCAGGACACAGTAGCTATAACCATGAATACATGAAACATGTATGTAATGTTTTCAACAAATCAATGTATCTACTTGTAGGTTTAAAGCACCCAGGAAATCATTGAAATTACATAAATAACCGCAAACTAATCAGGTAATCCAGGTTGTACCAGCCAATTAGGCATTTCGTCTCGTACAGTTAGTCGCTATTCATCTTCATCTTCTAACTCCTCTGAAAGAAACTTGTTATGTGGATAGTCACATTCTTCAAGTTGGCACGGTCCACAGACATTAGGACATGGTAGCCTATATCTTTTACAAGAGCAGTGGAGTGTCCTGCAGGCAGTGGAGCAGTTACAGTGAATGACATTCTAGAGACTGTCTGGAGCAGTGTGCAGTCATAAGTGCAACGAACCCATTATCCTGCAGCTTCCACCCCAGTTCTTGGCATCCATTCCCTCCTCTTCTCCCATCCAGACCATGATCTGGTAGTACGTTCTACGACAGTGAGGGTTGGTTGCAGATTTAACTTCTGCTGAACGTCGGTTACAAGTTACAAGTGATGAAGCATATAGGCAACTTTCTTGCTGAAGGCAAAATGCTATTTTAATTAAAAAAAAATTTACCCAATACAATACACTGTTTTGGACTATATTACTATATTATATGTTAACAATACCGACCAGGTATTAGTGCCTCGAAAAGTGCCGATATGAGGTTTTCCCCCACTTTTCTTTTTTAATGCAAATTGGAGGTTTTGTTCTTCGGCCATCGTTATGCCGCATTATCGCAAGGGAATCTGTGCACTTGCCATCTTAGAGGACAGCCATTACTTGGCAACCAAGGTCATCGATCACCTCTGTGGTCTGGTTTGGGATAGTGAATGCCTTGGCACAAGACAGAAGAACAGTGTCTTCTTTTACACGGTTCTGGAAAGGAGTCTTTTTGCCAACACTGAAAGTTCAACCAATCACGGCATGGATGAATTACAACTGGGGACACATGTCATGTCTGAGGACTTTTCTTAGATGATCGATGTCATCCACTTTAGTACTTGTCTGATCTGAAATAAAGTCCCTTGCTACCTTCCTTTGCATAGTAGAGGAGTAAGACAAGGTTATCAGTATCTTCCCCAATCAGTATAGTGGTGTGTAGAAGAGATGCTTCCACTGCAGCCTGTACTACAGTATGTCTGCATCAGCGTATCCAGATGCACTGACCACAGTGCAATCCCTTTACTATGTCTATATCAGCTCCCCAGATGCACTGACCACAGTGCAATCCCTCTCTTTCAGTTCACTTATCTGTATCAGTCTCTGTTTATTGACATCTCTTGACAGGAACTCCTCCTTCTTACCTGAGAACTCTGTCTCAGCGGTGAGGCTAACAATGGGATGGATATTGTGTCCTCTTCTCTGATATGTGTTGTCTTTAATGGATGGCTCTTCCTCGTAGCCATCAAAGACGATGGTCATTGCTGAACCATAATGCCGGATGGTGAAGTCAGCATACGTATGTATGTATATACAGTACAAAGCTCTATAACGAACCACTGTGAATTCTGAGGGTTGAGTCAATAACTCGTCCTAACTAATCATTGCAAGTTCGCATTGCGTGTTCAACAGAAAGCTCACAGTCTCGACAAAGACCGGTGGCGTGAAAACACAAGCCACTGCTGAAATACAGTATAAAATGTGCCTTTTCTCTCCGAAGTCTCCTTTCAAATCCTCCAGCCGAGCTGTTCATTTACGGTAATCGTGCCTTCTGTGGTTTCTGGGAAAGTCATTAAGGCGCCACCATCGCACCGAAGATCCCCTCAAAAACACAATGTGAACATGCAATAATTAGTTATTGACTTAACCCTCAAAATCTGTGGCAGTTCGATATAGAGCTTTGTATATACATACTGTACTGTACATACATACTGTACATACATGCATACACACACACACATACATACACACATACATACATACATACATACATACATACATACATACATACATACATACATACATACATACATACATACATACATACATACATACATACATACATACATACATACATACATACATACATACATACATACATACATACATACATACATACATACATACATACATACATACATACATACATACATACATACATACATAGCTCAAAAGAGCTGCCTATGACTGTGCTGTTCCACCATAGCTCCCATGGTATTGGATGAAGCTGTGAAGCTCCATCAAGGATGTGGCACTCTGTTTCTTGTAAAGAATCTATAATTCTAGAATTCTATAACCTTTATTTACCCAGGCAAGCAAGTACAAACAAATTCTGATTTTATTTATTGTCAAAAGTATGCATAATGTTATGTTAATTCCACAACAAGACATATGTAATGTTAATGACCTGAAATTATTCATTTTTTTGGGGGGGGGGGGGAACCCTGCATATATCGGTATCGGTTGATATCGGTATCGGAAATTAAGAGTTGGACAATATCGGTATATCGGTATCGGTAAAAAAGCCAATATCGAGCATCCCTAGTCATAATGCATAACCTCCTCCGATGATAGGTATCTAGTTTGGGAGACTACCAGCAAAGGTTGAAAAATAAGTCGCCGAATCAATGGTTGGATCAGGAGCAACCTTGATAGTTGAGTGTTGTCCACGGGTTATGGCTTTGTCCTTTCTACTAAATGTGACTGTGAATGCAGGCTGTCCAATCACTCATATTCATGCCTGTTCACAACCTTCCTCAGTCACAACACATGAACACAGTAGTGTTGAGATGGCCGTGGAAGATGTCAGTGTGGAGGAGTCTGAGTGCTTATAGAATTTTCCCATTAAAAGAAAAAGACGTGTAAAAAAAGAAAAACACGTTTTTTACAATTATTTTCTAGAAATGTATTATATTCTGCACACATTTAATTAGATAATGCCTCTTTTGCATATTTAATCATACAAATAATCGAAATGTGGTACATTGAATAGGCGATCTATTAGTTAAAATGTTTACCCTATTCACCTGTAGTGAATATAGTGTATTGGCGGCACTCTTGGGGTGCCATCTTGAATTTGTGAATGAATAAATAACTGGGCTTAGACACCCAACCCATCTTTCAAGGGTGTATAGTAATTGACATACAGTATAGTCATTTTAAGCTCCCAGCAGCCATCTTGGACTGGAAAAAGACTTGTTTCCAGAAGTTCGATTTTCCGAGATTTTTTAAATGTTAATTTAGTAGGGATGCACCGATCAGATATTGATATCGGATATCGGCCCCGATATTACTAAAATAGCTGGATCGGGTATAAAAAAAAATATATATAGGCTATCTGATTTTAAAAAATATTTATTTATTCTTTATAATAATATAATAATAAATAAAATAATAAATAACAATTCAGTACATTTATATCTATGTGTTAATTTGTTACATTTTGTTTCACTAAGTTAGGAAAGTAATGTTTTAAGTCAAGCCTGATGTTGCCTTGCACAAAAGAATGATCCCAGTCTCTTCCACACAGTGAGGCATACAGTTTATTAATTGAACAATGGGTATCGGATCGGTACTGAAAAGGTTGGATCAATGCATCCCTATTATTTAGCATGACCAATGGTACCAGAATCCTTTGAAAAACCTTTTGTTGGAATTTATTTGACGTTCTACCACATAATGACCCGTCTACTAGTCAATCCAAATCCTACGACTATTAGTGGAGGTCAGCGGCCAGCCCTGTGCACTTGTGTGTGTCTTTTTGAGTGAGTGTGTGCACTAGGGTGACCAGGTCAAAATGGTTCAGTCGCAGGACAGAAGCACTGCTTTTGCGGGACAATGCGGGACACGCTAATTAAAATTAAATACATTTATTTATTATTTAAATGCCTATATATCATATTCGACGCAGACGGTAGGCTATATATAGCTCATTTTGTTATTAATCTTATTAAACTCACCTCCGGTTTTGGGGATATTAGCCTCCGGATTCTATTGCCCCCTTCCCTCTGGACAGTGTCCCGGCGATACTCCCCGTGTATTCTGTTATTATAAGAAACCGACCCTCTGATTCAGTTCTCAATAATAGTCGGGCCAGACTTGCTGAAGAGGCGCTCCTCTGAACAACTATATGTGACGTCCCCCTCTCCTCCATGGGTGATTGTGAAGCTCCTGTCAGTGGCAGATCCTGCATTCTACCTTTTGGGGATCATCTGAAACGGTGTTCTGCAAAATTCTACTACCTGCTGGCACGCATGGCGCACGCATGCGCATGACCCACAATCGTTCACACTACAATATCCTGCCACTTTTCTGACGAACGTCTTGTTGAGTCTTGTTGTTGATATATCTTAAACAATATCTTAAACATATGTTTTTCATTGCACCTTTTGAACTGTATATGCATGTAAATATTTGCATGTAATTGGCTTTGCAGCCGAATGTATTTGTAGATGATAAAATGTCGGTACACCTGTTGGAATTCGGAGTGAACTATAGGGTGACGTGCTGACGTCACCCAGCTGTCCAAACATATAGGCGATTCGCGCTACGGCAGCAGTTCTCAGCAGAGTAGTACAATTTCGCAGAACACCGGCTCGGACAGGTGACAGGCAGCGCGACTCGAGTGAGCTGCTCAGCAGCCTCGGCTGGAGATGCATCCTGCTGCAGGACCACAGCACCGACACTCTCAGGACCGTGACACTTTGCGGACCCACACTCTCCAGACCCTAGCTCCCATTGGCTGATTTGGGTCACGTGACCGTCCCACTCCAATTCAGCCATTGGGTGGGACGGTCACGTGACCCAAATCAGCCAATGGGAGCGAGGGTCTGGAGAGTGTGGGTCCGCAAAGTGTCGCGGTCCTGAATGTGTCGTGCTGTGGTCCTGCAGATGGATACTATTGCTCAGCTGCGCAATGCATTGGTTTGTGACGTCGCCAGATTTTTTTATTTTAAATATAAGAGGGTATTGGAACGAGGCATTAAATTAACAACATTTAAAACATTTTTTAAATAATAATCTTTGAAAGACAGGTGGTCACCCTAGTGTGCACGTCTGTGTTTAACCATTTCACTACCACACTACAGAAGGTTAAGCCTTTCACTATCCCACTACAGACGTGAAAGGGTTAACCCTTTGTCGTGTGGCAGTGAAAAGGGTTAACCTTCTGTATTGTCCCAGTGAAAGGGTTAACCATTTGGTAGTGTGGTAGTGAACGGGTTAAACTGACCATATCTCTTACACGCAGCCCCTCCCGCCACACTCACCCACATACACACGTCACACGCGCACACGGACACCCCTTGGGACACAGCCAAGAATCTTCCCAGTTCCAATCCAAAGTGACAGTTGAGAAAATGATTCCATTTGTGTGTTATGACAAGGCTGGCGGCAGCGGGCGAATGAGACGGAACTTAATAAGGATAACAGCAGAGATAGGATCCTGGCCGGATTGTTCCCACACACCAGACGTCATCATGGAAGAAATACCCCGACATCAAGCTGACGCACTCTGTCCCCCGACGGCCCCCGCAGTCATCCTCACTTAGAGCGCTAGCCATGAGGGGCTAAAACAAATGCTAACTCCACCAGATAAACACTTGACTTGCTCATAGAGTTAGCATCTCTCCGTACCTCTCCATCTGTCTCCCTCTCATTTTCTCTGTCTCCCTATGTCTCTCTCTCTCTCTCTCTCTCTCTCTCTCTCTCTCTCTCTCTCTCTCTCTCTCTCTCTCTCTCTCTCTCTCTCTCTCTCTCCCTCTCTCTCTCTCTCTCTCTCTCTCTCTCTCTCTCTCTCTCTGTGCATGTGTGTGTGTGCGTGTGCGTGTGTATGTGTGTGTGTGTGTGTGTGTGTGTGTGTGTGTGTGTGTGTGTGTGTGTGTGTGTGTGTGTGTGTGTGTGTGTGTGTGTGTGTGTGAGAGAGACAGAGATTCATAGCCATTGAAGCAAATAAGAGCTGAGTGTGTGGCTATACAGCTGGCAAATGAAAACAAGCTTGATTACCTTCTTTCAATTCATTACATTGCCTAATCCCCTTGTCTCCTCTCCACCCTACCTGCTCCCTGCCCCCCCTCCCCTCCTCCTCCTCCTCCTCCTCCTCCTCCTCCTCCTCCTCCTCCTCCTCCTCCTCCTCCTCCTCCCTCCTCCTCCTCCTCCTCCTCCTCCTCTCATCCATCCTCTCTCCCCTCAATAGTACTCCACAGTCCACAGTGCCTACCAGTACCTCCTGGTCCCAGTCCAGAAGCAAATACCGTTTAACCTCTGGAGAAAAGATTTGCGACAACGCCTTGCATCGTAGAAGCCCACTCTCTGAAATCATACAGCGGTTGGATAGATTTGTGTGTGTTGAACCCATGGACGTATCAACCAACAACCACTGGTCACGCTACTGTATGTTCATTCTATTATATGCACTAGGGCTGTAACTAACAATTATTTTGTTATCGATGAATCTGTCTATTAGGTTATCGATTAGTTGATTAATCTAATTGATTCTATTTGCAATTAAATATTTCAAAATGTTTTACTAGTATCCTCAGGTCACATGGGTAGTTGCCTCTTTGACACCACCTACTGAATACACAGAGTAGGAGATGAGCCATGGAGTTTATTTATGTCTATAAATGCTGTGTAGTGTGGATGCCTACTGTACATGAGTAGGGTGAGTAACCTACATGCCATTACTGCTTTTTATCTATTTAATCATTATAGCTACTTTATTATCTTGAAATAATATAACACCTGCCCGTTACAGTGACATTGTTTATCATAACATACAATGTATCCATGCCTGTAGCTAAATGCTGAAAAACAGGGAACAAAATTAACTTTCTAGCTTTAGATTTTAAAAACTACAAGCCAGGGAGATTTTTTACCTGCCAAAATCTAGCATAGCATCTAAAATTGAAGGTGGGGGGTATCGGGGCTCAGCCCCTCCCTTCCAGCTGGAGTTGACGTGAAACACGGAAGTTATCACATGCGAGCGAAACGCGCACTGTCGAGTCCTGGCTCTAGGCAGAATCACGAATAGTGGTTTAAGATAAATTATTTATATTTTGAACATGACTCATTGTGCACTAGTTAAATTACACATTGCGCATGTTATGACTTTGAACGTCTGCCATTTCCACCGCAAAAGGCACATACAACAACAATACAATGCATCGATCATGAATATGCAAATCGACGGAATTTCATGAATCGTTGCAGCCCTAATATGCGCGTCAAACCACTCTAAACGGATGAACCAGCACTACTGCGTCTTCATTTCTCCGTTACATGCCGGCACGTGGATAAGAGACGTTTCAGTTTCAATCTGTCATCACGGTAGATGAGGAAACACACCTCAGGCACTAATACACTCACACCCCATGTGGCCACTTGCCCAGGTGTACTTCATTATGCTAATTAGAACAATCGCAAGCCACAGTCGCTTGCGTTAAATATGGACGGCTTCAGCGGAATTGTGTTGCTAGGTAACAGCTCGGAGTGCTCATTTATTTCCTGTTAGATTTGATATTAGACACTGCGACAGGAAATAGACCTGGGTCCATTTAGGATGTTTATGTTGTCAGGTTGACACCATCTACACCAGGGAGGGGCAACTGGCGGCCCGCGGGCCGCATGCGGCCCTCACCGACGTTCCATGCGGCCCCAGGCCAATATAAAAAAATAAATAAAAATATATATAATATTTTTTTTATTTTTTTATTTTTTTATTTTTTTATTTTCTTATTTTTTTATTTTTTTATTTTTTTATTTTTTTGTATTGTATTCGACTAAGAAGAGTTGGCAGTCAACTATGACTCCTTTCGATCGATTAGTCGACTATTTGACTAATAGGGGTCAGCCCTAGTGTGCACATATTCAACGCTGTTGAAAGTGCCGTGCAGCAATATGGGGGTTTTGATAAACTGTCGGCTGTTGTTACCGATGGATTCGCCGGGCTTCTAAGGCAGAGTGGCGTTGAGTGTCCAATGCTGCACTGCATTATACATCAGGTAAGTTCGCTAACATAATTTCCATCTATTGTGCGTCACTATAATGACCAATGCGAGTCGAGTGTAGTAAAATTATATGCGAGAGTCGTTAAATCGTTTTCTTTTTTTTTATCTGATATAGGAGGCTCTCTGTGCCAAGAAGCTTGAATACAGCCATGTTATGGATTTGGTTACCAAGGTTACCAATCTAATTCGTGGAGGCAACAGGTCACTAAACCATAGAAAGTTTGTCTCCTTTTTGGAAGAGATGGACACTGATTATGGCGACTTGCAGCTACACACAGAAATCCGATGGCTGAGCCGTCGGAAAGTACAGGAGCGACATTGAAACACTGCAAATGCAATTCAATGATCGGTTTGAAGATTTCAACGGCATGCAGTCACGGATAGCGCTGTTTGCCGGCCCCCTCACCGCTACGGTGTCAGAGCAGCCCCCACTGTTGCAGCTTGAACTGTGCGAGCTACAGTCAGATCCTTTTTTTCAAGCAAAGAGAAATGAGAGGGCAATTTCGTTTTGGAAACTGCTACCTGAGCCCCGCTTCCCACTCCTCAGGGACTTTGCCCTCTCTATGGCCAGTATGTTTGGGAGCACATACATACGTGAGAGCAATTTCTCAAACATGAAGCACATCAAGTCAAAGGAGAGAAACAGGCTGTCGGATGAAACATTATTTCATCTGATACAGATTGCATGCACAAACATTGAAGTTGACATTCCTGCTATTGTGCGCCAAATGGAGAGACCACAAGTGTCTCATTAAAGACAGGGGGGGGAGGAGATGATGAAGAGGTGTAGAGGGGGGGAAGGAGATGATGAAGAGGTGTAGAGAGGGGGGGGAGAGATGATGAAGAGGTGTAGAGAGGGGGGGGGGGGATGATGGAGAGGTGTAGAGAGGGGACCATTATTATTATTATTATAACCATTATTGACCCACTGTGGGGCGAGGGTGAATGTCATGCCAGTTTGATTAAGGGTCAATGGGAGGCATGTAGTATTGCACTTTACTTTACTTGCACTTTACTTGTTTACTTTTGTAGTGTTCAGATAACACTAATAACACAAACACAAAGCAGCATTCCTGCTGCATTTCACTACAACAGTAAATCAAAAGTGCAATAATAAATGATTTTGTTAAATGTATAAACTTGTATCCTGCTACTAAACAAAACATTCCTGAGTGCTTCATATCCATAACATGCATTTCAGTGTTATAATGTTTTGTTTAGTAGCAGGATAAAAGTTTATACATTTAACAAAATCATTTATTATTGCACTTTTGATTTACTGTTGTAGTGAAATGCAGCAGGAATGCTGCTTTGTGTTTGTTGAGCAGTGGGCTTTAAGTTCATACATTTATTTTATTAGAAGATATACAAAGATAATTGATCATTTTTGTATATATTTGGGGTTACAGCAATACTTTTAAATTCAGCAGTTTATAAATTCATAAAGTTGAAATTGCATTACTAAATGCATTTGAAATGGAATAAAAACAAAGTTACAACAAATTATAATTGTTTATATACCTTATTTATCACATCTGTGACTATTATGGGCTATTTGAGTGATGGGGTACTACTGGCGGGACTGCCGATAAACAATGCGGCCCCCCAGATTGATTGTGGACATTTTGTGGCCCTCACCATATACAAAGTTGCCCACCCCTGATCTACACGCACACACAGAGAACCGTGAAGGGCTTCCATGTTGCGTAATAAAACCCGCCGCGGCTAATCTTCATTTTCCCCAGAGGGTACGTCGATGGAGAGAAATACTTCTAGAACCCGTAAGGGGACCCTCTCCATCTCTCTCTCCGTGTCCCCTGTCCTTAGTCAATAAGTGATTTGCATGAGAACGAGGCAGGGTAGGTGTGTAAATTGTGGGGAGGCTTCCTTCCACGCGGTGAGCAGTGGCTCTGGAGGAGGGAACCAGTTCAGAGCAAATGGGGGTTGACAGGCCGTCTCTCTCAGCCGGCTGAATTAAAAGACCACGGTGCCTGAAAACGACTCTGACAGGCCGGCCTTTCTTTTGTTTACAATGCTGACAGCTGTCAAAGTATAGACAGAGACGACTGAGTGAGAGTGTGTGTGTGTGTGTGTTGTGTGTGTGTGTGTGTGTGTGTGTGTGTGTGTGTGTGTGTGTGTGTGTGTGTGTGTGTGTGTGTGTGTGTGTGTGTGTGTGTGTGTGTGTGTGTGTGTGTGTGTGTGTGTGTGTGTGTGTGTGTGTATGTGTGTGTGTATGTGTGTGTGTGTGTGTGTGTGTGTGTGTGTGTGTGTGTGTGTGTGTGTGTGTGTGTGTGTGTGTGTGTGTGTGTGTGTGTGTGTGTGTGCGTGCGTGCGTGTGTGTGTGTAATGTATGTGCAAAAGTGCTTGAGTGAGGGGGAACAGAGGGCGAGGGGAGGAGGGGAGAAAGAAAGAAAGAAAGAAAGAGTGAAATAGAGAGAGAGAGAGAGAGAGAGAGAGAGAGAGAGAGAGAGAGAGAGAGAGAGAGGGAAAGAGAGAAAGAGAGAAAAAGAGTAAAGAGTAACAATGAAGATAAATCCTCTCCCCGTGCGAGGGGGGGGGGGGGGGGGTAACAGTGTCAGCCAGGTTATCAGAGAGAAGGGGTATCTCTGCAGCTTGACTCACCCACCCATCTGCACATTCTGCATTCAGAGAGAGAGAGAGAGAGAGAGAGAGAGATAGAGAGAGAGAGAGAGAGAGAGAGAGAGAGAGAGAGAGAGAGAGAGAGAGAGAGAGAGAGAGAGAGAGAGAGAGAGAGAGAGAGAGCAGACCAGCGTAGAACAACCAAAAGAGTGGAGGAGAGAGGAGAAGGGGAAGGTAAGAAATGGATTGGAAATAGAAACGAGGCCATATGGATGAGAGGAAGGAGGGGGGGGGGGGGGTGAAGGGGAAATGTGGGGGAAGGAGCAAACGGATGAGGAGTGAGAGAGAGGGAGGGAGCGAGGGAGAGGAGAAAAAGGCAATAGTACTAGAGAGATAAGAGAGACAAGCAAGTGAACCAGCCTGTCTGATATACGGAGCCACTTGAATAAACATCGTTAGAAACCTCATTTGGCTCTTTAGTGTAATCATTACAACCAGTGGATCAAAAAAAACACTGTATTCCCTCAACAACACTCCATTAAAGAAAAACTAAAAAGAAGAAGAAGAAGAAGAAGAAGAAGAAGAAGAAGAAGAAGAAGAAGAAGAAGAAGAAGAAGAAGAAGAAGAAGAAGAAGAAGAAGAAGAAGAAGAAGAAGAAGAAGAAGAAGAAGAAGAAGAAGAAGAAGAAGAAGAAGAAGATGAATAAGCAGGGCTTGTAGCGAAAAGGAAGTATTGATAACCTTGTGTGGCTTCCATCCATCCACCTGTCCATCGCTGTCATCCTGACCTATCATCTCGCCTCCTCCATCCATCCACCGTCTGACCCGTCATCTCACTGCCTCCGGCGTGCCTTGGCTCCGGACCAGCCTCTATATGTCACTGCCCTAATTTGTGAGATGGAACCCTGATTTATTGGCCCTGTTTGGTCGCCCTCAAAGGCAGTCAATCAAACTGCATTGTCTCCGTGTGGCCATTGTTCCTTTATTGACAATCAATATGACGAGGAGGAGATGGTCATTTGAGACGCAGCGCCTCTTCAGAATGCAAATTCCAATAGTTCAATGACGGAAAACAATGTGTAAGTGTGGCGCGTGTGTGTGTTGCGCTCACGCATGAGCGCACGTGTGTGTGTGCGTGTGCATGCAAGCGTGTGTGTTACATGAGAATTAATGAAGTAGCCCACGACAACCCCGCCCCCCCACCCTCCCCAATACACACCAGCCCTACCCCACCTACACCCCCCACAACACACACACACACACATTATGCAAGTCTTTGACCTTTCATCCATCCATCTCTCTCCAGAAGACACTGTGATGATCTGAGGGGCTTCATCCATGGCAGACGGCATATTACTGACAAAGCGCTTCTGTTCACTCATACACCCCTCCACCCCTCACGTGTGTAACGTTACATATGTGTGTGTACTGTGTATTAGTGTGTGATTATGTAGGCCTTTGTGTATGTTTGTGTATGGGATCAAGGAAGGATCAATAAAAGAATATCTTATCTTATCGTATGTGTATACTGTATGTAGATATGTTTGTACATGGGTTGTGAATGTACTGTATGTATGTGCATCTCTGTGTGTGTGTGTGTGTGTGTGTGTGTGTGTGTGTGTGTGTGTGTGTGTGTGTGTGTGTGTGTGTGCAGGGGGCGAAATTTAAGCCTGCCGCCCGCCAGGGGCGCTCAGTTTTTACCTTTGGCGCTTGCCACTGAGAGGTCTGCCCGCCGTGTGGCGTGTAGACGTGTAGTTCATAACGATACTCTTATTTTGAAAATCTGTGCAAGTCTCATTTCCGCCCCAAGCGCAGCTAGAGTCATAATATCGATGGCTCCGGCAGTTAGCAACATTAAGTTCGTATGATATTCTTATTTTGAAAAAAAACGTGGCAACGAGTCATATCCGCCCAGCCGGGCCAGCCCTGCAGCGGGATACTATTGGCTTCTGCTCGTATCAACACAGAGGCAGTCTGCTCTAGTCTAGATCGGACCTCCATGAGCTACCGTTACTGTTTAAACAATGACCCAGTCAACTATTCACTTTTAGTTTAATACATGACGAGGCATTGTCTAACGGTATCTAGCTGGCTAGCTACTGATAGCTGCTGATATCAACAAATGCTACAGCAATAGTCGACTCGAGTGCATAATACCTCCGTTCCCTCGTTAGCTAGCTCACGTTAGCTAGCTCACGTTAGCTAGCTCACGTTAGCTCTATATGTCCCAGTAAACTAAATTGTCTTAACGTTATCTAGCGGGCTAGCAGTAGCTACAGATAGCTCCTGATATCAATGTCTTATAACATTGATTCAATGCGTATTCTAGCTGAGGGCTTGATGAATGTGATTTGACCAAAGAACCGTAACATTACACCAATAGGGTCCAGCTGCAGCGCCGCAAAATCCTTGCATGCTGAATGTATAGTATTAGTATAGGGTCTAGCTGCATCGCCGGAGAATCCTTGCTGGAGCTGGAGGCTACTCAAGTATACACAGACAGTGGAGCTGTTTGCAGATAGCGAGCATTTTGACTTATTGCGTGGTGGCGATGTCTCGCAGATAATAAAACTACAAGTATGATTATATAATATATATTTTATTTAAAAAAAGAATTTATATAAAATATATATATATTTTTTTTTAATCAAAAAAAAATTGGCAGGTAAGAAATATGCTTGGCGGGTAGATTCTTCCCATCTACCCGCCACTGGCCGGTGAGTCAAAAAGTTAATTTCGCTCCCTGTGTGTGTGTGTGTGTGTGTGTGTGTGTGCGTGTGTGTATGTATGTGTGTGTGTGTATGTGTGTGTGTCTATGTGTCTGTATCTGTGTGTGTGTACATGTGTGTGTGTGTATGTATGTGTGTGTCCGTGTCTGTGTGTGTATGTATGTGTGTGTCCGTGTCTGTGTGTGTGTGTGTGTGTGTGTGTCTGTCTGCATGCACACAGTAGAACACCGGGAGCCCAGTCAACCAGCCATCGTGGTTCAGATGAATCCTCAGCCTCCTGCCTCACAACGTTTTTTTCTAAACAAAGCGTATTTAATGGACTGAGCGCCTCCATGGCACATTCCGTCTGGTGGCCGCGGCGTGACAGCTTCCCTTAAATTACAAATATCAATCTGCCTCAGTGGGAGCCCAGCTGCCAGCTTTCTCGCGGGGGCCCCCCCGTCAAAAACGCTTCCCCTCTCCAAACAAAGACATCAAAAACGCTCCACTCACCGTCACAAAAAGAAAAAGAAGAGGAAAAAAAAGAAAGAAAAGAAAGACGCCGCTCGCGTAACGCTGCCAAAAATACATCAGAGCGGCGCCGGTGGCGAGAACTGCCTGTCTCAAGGTGACATGAGAGAGGAGACCCCAGATGATGGAGAGGAGATACCAGCTACTCAGCCTTCGACTATGAGCCGGATTTCGACGGCGAGCCGAGTCGCAGTAGACCCGGTGAGCAGTTCTGGGACGTCTCCGTGTGGCTCCCTCTCGTCCCCTCTCCTCTCTCTCTGTCTCTCTCTTTCTCTCTCCTCCCCGCGGCAGGGACAGACAAGACGCCAGCACCAAGGGCACCCAATCTGCTTACGTGATAAGCGGGGCTCTCCCTGGAGCGCGTTTCCCCTCCCGTTCCACAGCCACCAGCCATAGTGTGCCCCACGGTGACGCCTCTCATACTCCATCCACCCGCTCACTGATACACTTCACCGCAGGATGGCCTCCGAGTGCTCCCCGGGGGGGTGGGAGGGGGAGCACGAAGGGTCCGCGAAGGGTCCGCGGGGTGGCCTAATTCAACCGACGCGAGGATGGAAAAATGCACACATGATTCATTCATCACCGATGCACAGGAGCGGTATAGCTACAGGCCTGACATGCGTTGGTCGGGAGTCTTCACCGACTTCTCTCTCTCTAAGGGCCATTAAAACACAAAGAGGTCGTCTCGCTGGGCCCCTGGGGGGGGCTGCCGTGTAGCCAGGGCCCTGGTGGCTTCCTGTATACACTGACCTCACACACACACACACACGCACACACACACACACACACACACACACACACACACACACACACACACACACACACACACACACACACACACACACACACACACACACACACACACACACACACACACACACACACACACACACACACACACACACACACACACACACACACACACACACACACACACACACACACACACACACACACACACACACACACACACACACACACGTATGTACCCCCTTGCTGACACATGCACAAACACACACATGGTAGGCAGGTACTGTACCAGAGCAGCAATGCACAAACACACACAGGAGCAGGTACTATTCCCATGAGGCACGCGGAATTCCACCGGCTAGATCTCTGCTCTGCTACATGCTTCATGGGAGACATGTTTTGTGCCCTAAAACTTATGAGAACCAAGATGATCCAAATGCAAAAGGATAAATATAAGGACAATCCTGTGAGAAATAGTGGTCCGAGTCTTAAGCAAAAAATAAATGTGGGATGTTGCACTTTTTTGTTACCAAAATATTACTGTGATACAATGATTAAGAACCCCGTTTAACTCAATGTTGCATTTTTGCAACATCCACAAGACTCCAACTTTGGTTTAGAAGAATCCTTTTTGGTGTATTTTTGATAATGTTTAGCAAGGCATGTCTTCCACAACTCCTAAATGACAAGAGAAACATCTTCAACGATTTGATTTGCATCATTTACCGGCAAACCGGTTAGCTAATCAGCATACCGCTTAACGAACTGACACGCCGGTGTCTATTCTGCCTCAAGATGAAATAGTGTGATTTCTGACACATGGTCGGACGTTTTGAGAACGGCGTTCGTGGCATGTTTTATTATTCACAACGCCGACTCTGACCTGGTGAAGTCAAGCACCACTTCATGATGACCAGTTAGGAGGCGTTTAACGCTCTACTGTACACACATGGCGACAGCCATCCAAAGCAATCAAACACTAATGCAAGAGCGAGGATGTTGAAAACAAAATAAACATGGAGAGCACGAAGGAGCAGGCAAGGGCACAGCCGCTGGAGATGTTGATTTTGACTGAATGGAAACATTGTGAGATAGTTTTATTATCATATGCTGCCTCTACAACGACTGTAGTTTCATCAAATATATAAAACGATCATTAAAGGCAACTGTAAATATTACGTTTTTGAGTTTTTGTATGAGCTGCTTGATGAAAACCAATCTACCGATCAAACTTGAATTGCCATTTTCTCAGAATGACATGTTCCCTTTATGCAGAACACCTTTATTCACCTTAGCTTGTAGGTACTGCTACCAAATTGTATATGGTACTTCCTAACCTACCTACCTAACCTAAATAACTGGTCATTTACAGAGGCTTTAAAAAAATATATACAGTATATCTTCTGTCATTTCCATTTTATGGTGTATCTTATGTGAAACAATACGGTTTTTTGATAGAAACATTTAGAAAAGCCCCTGTGTAGCTTACCAACTATTTAGTTATTCATCACATTGAAACAGAAAAATGAACTCTGGTTGAACTAATCCACTGAGAAAAATCTGACTTAACTAAAGTGTTAAATAAAATAGATTATACAAAAGATTGTTTATTTTGTATCCAAGTGATATGTGTAAAGTTGAATTCAGGATTTGTTCCACTATTCAGTGGGAATATCTCCCCTTAACATGATGAGTTGTAAAACCATGCATTGGGATTTGATGATGGAGATGACATGGGACATATATTAAGCATATTAGCATAATATATATGGGCATGCTATACCACATGTATGGGAATGCAGCTCAATAAAGCCATTAGTGGACAAATATTAAAAGACAATCGCAAGATTCCCAGTATTCTCACAACTCATCCTAAATGGCTACAGTAGAGGAGGAAAAATCAATACTTCCTTATTAATACACTGTGTTTGTTCCATTGGGGCTTGTTCAGAATAGCATACATATTCATCTGGTAGCTGAAACTAAGACAAGACACATTTGAAACGAGGAGATCTGTGTTGTGAATGCACTTGTCGTATAGGCTTACAGTAATTAGAACTGTGGAACTGCAAATTCATAAATGTCACAATAAACTGATGAAAACAGTTATACAATATAGGCAAAGAACAGCATACTAGCATACTAGGCCTAACCCGTGTCCATTTCATCTGACAACATGCAGTTGAACAACTGAGGAGGAGCTTTCAATTTTATTGCTTACTGTTGTATTTATTGTATTGGCAAATGTATTGAGTCTGGAGAGGAATGACTAAACGGAATGCGTTTAACACTAGGCCTGTGTTCGTAAAAACAGTCCATAGTGACAGAGAGGCGTGCGCTTCATTCTCTATTATATGCGAGTGAACTTGATTTGGAGATGCTCCACCAACTGGCCTCTGGCACGTATATCTATCAGCATGGCTACTGGTAGGCCAGAGGTCAGACGGCCCATTAAAAACCACTGTGTGTTCTGATTAGCGGTAAGTACAGGCTACATCCTCTGTGCATTACAACTATTCCACACAACTGCCCATACTGACACGCTCGGGTATAGTGTTGAATAATAGACTATAGAGGCTACTGTAGCCTATTTCATGGACGTGCCTTCATCAGGACCTGGCATTCACCATCAGGCCAGTGTTCTTTAGAAGCAATGGCCTCTACTACTAACTCTATCTTAAACTGCTTCACAGGATTCGGGAAACAGCATTAAAACTGACAATATCGGTTGGTCACTCCCGGGGGCTTAACCTATCAGCTCAAAGAGGCTCGGCATTGCTGATACCAGCGGACTTCCAGAAATAGGATCATCATCAATCAAAGCTCAAATCCCTGCGCCATGCCGTGCTATTAGCATGGTTCCACCCAAGGGCCGCTCTGTTCTCTTCCCATATGACCCGTAGGTCGAAACGGGACAGAACCCAAGCCTGTTCAAAATGCTGACAGCAACAGATGCGCAAAGACAATGATGAGGCGGCCCCCTGTTCCAAATCACACCCTGACATTAATTAGGAACTTGAAAAGCAAAGCTTGGGGTGTCTATTGTGGTTCGATTGCAAATAGACAGTCGTTTGCCAGAGCATCTGCACAAACAAATCGTATTACTGACTGTATGTGTCAAAGAGAGCACTTCTCTCTTTCTCTGTGTATGTGTGTGTGTGTGTGGGGGGGGCAGCACCTCCTCTTCCAATGCACGCAGACACATCACAGAGAGCTAGAGAGAGAGAGAGAGAGAGAGAGAGAGAGAGAGAGAGAGAGAGAGAGAGAGAGAGAGAGAGAGAGAGAGAGAGAGAGAGAGAGAGAGAGAGAGAGAGAGAGAGAGAGAGAGAGAGAGAGAGAGAGAGAGAGAGAGAGAGAGAGAGAGAGAGAGAGAGAGAGAGAGAGAGAACGGCCATAAGTTATTGTTCTGGCGCAACCAACAAAAACTTATCTTTGACATTATTGCTAAACCGTGCACCCACTATATCCGTCATATAAAGGCATACGATTCCCCATATAAAGTAGCCTACCTTCGGGGAAAGCTCAAAGCTGTCGCTTCGTTTATTACACCTTTATGTAAATCCTCTCCTCCTCAGTCCCAGTGAGCCCGGCGGGCCGGTGTGCGAGACAGACTGCACTGCAGTGGGTTTCTCTGCCATCCAGAAGAATAAAGCTCTTGGAGCAAAAGCAACCTGACGTGAACGAGATGTAATAATAAACGGTGTATTTTGTCCAGGCATGCAGGGAGCAAACAAATGCACATATTCATATGGAGAAACACCGCGCATCCATTGCTACAACATGCTCGCTTAAATATTTGTTAAAAAAAAAAAGCAGAATTCACCCTGATTTTATTGCATGATGTTGCAACAGTGGCAGGTGCTCAACTTCTTTGCCATTCTCAGTTAGTCACAGCGGTCGCCGGACTCGCCGACTGGCAAGCGATGCTTTTCTAACGGTCCGTTAGTAACGGATGAACATCATCTCTCAACCGCGGTGATTTACCGGAATGCTTTTAGAGAATAACTGCTGCAACTGCCCGGCGGAAGCCATAGCTATAGGAGCGATCAATGCATTGCCGCAATAACCAAAGTAGCAATTTAATTAAAGACCGCCAACTTTATATAAATTACCAGTGTGGAGCTGGGTTTTTACGCAGGAGACCTATACTGTAAGGAGGAAAATTGGCTTACCTTCAGCTCGGTTCCAAAATGGTACGACACCCGTTTGTCAGTCAGTATGGAAGAAGGCTTTGGACATCACAGCTCCAGGTCAGTAGAGAGAAGAACACACGTTTCCATAAAATGGGTAGAAGCCAGCGAAAGACTGTGTTTCAACCAGGTCACCCATTCAGCCAATCACCGCGGGTTTTAATCCAAATAGAATAATGGGTTTCTGTCCCTTTGGTAAGAAGTGCGCCAAGCCAAGCGCTCTCCTACGCAGATGTGACTTTGCGCGCTTGAGAGGGGGAAAAAACAGATTGATGTGTGTGGAGGAGATAGAATGACAACAACTATACCCACCCACCACCAAGACCAAAAGAAAAATAATTATACAAAACGAATGGGGCAACGCAGGCAATTGATCATCATCATTCACCCCCCTTCCAAAATCAGACCGCTCACTTTTACGCAAATTATGTTCGATTAGGAATCCTCTCGAGGGTGCCCAGGCATCGCACTGGTGCGCTCTCCGCTAAGCCGCGCCGCGGTGGAGAGACGGGGGAGAGAAATGTATGGATATAATCGCCAGATCCGATGATGGGGGGGTTTCCTCCACACAGCCCCGCTCCCTCTGTGGATGCAATGCGTGCGCGCCGAGCACAGGAGCTCTCCCCGGTCCTAGTGCACCGTCACCGTGACTCGCGTCCACTGCCGCGCTCAGCTCAGCCGCTTGTCTTTTCATCGATTAAATAGTGAAAGAGAGAGAAGAAAGAAATTCCAATTTATTCAGAATCGACAAGTCTAGAGGCTCCTTCAACCCCATAGAGAACGGAAGTGCAAAAAAAAAAAAAAAGGCTCACCCTACCTGCCACCTGCGTGCAGAATTTGCAGATGGAGGAGGGGGTGGGTGGCAGAGCTCGGCAGACAGAGAGAGGATACAAAAAAAATAAAAATAATCCACTCAGGCCAACAAGCACGTTTAAAACAAATCTATTTAGCCTACTCAACGCTGCCACCTACCCTCACCTCCCAAGCGCTGCTGCTGACCGACCCTCCCAGTTGTGACGAGCCTCAACTCAACCAATGTTGGCGGGGAGCTGTTGTTGCGTATAGTTTGTCCCACACAGCCATGTTCTTCTGAGTCATACATGAATTAGGTTACATGTTCAGTGTTTGAATTATTAAATACCACGTGGACCCGCTGTGTGCCACATTCCGCCCAGTGAGCAATTCTGTCTTCAAATATTTACCATTCAAAACAAGTTGCCATTTGAACACATTGAGTTGAAAGTCACACATTGCCTGCAGTGACAGGTGCATGTCCAGCTGTGTGTCTCTACCTCTGGTTCAGAACAGGGATGGACTGGGACTTAAAAAAAAAAAAAAACATGGCCCAGGGCTTTTTGACCCGGTCCGGTCCGTCACAACCAGCCCGCGGATACGCCACCACCTCTGAGCCCCGGCGACGTGCATACAAACACACCCACTGCCACCACAAGCATAACAGATGGATTATACTCAAAGCCAGTGGTACTTAGAATGCGCCAAATCAGGAGCCACAAAAATATTTTAAAACCAACATAGGCTACTGCATACTGTACCAGTAGGATACAGAAATGTATTAATGTTACCATGGCAACCTTAACTATTGATATATTATATACTGTATATATATGGCAAAATCACAAGCAGTGTATTTCCCCTGCCAATTCAAATGCCTCAAGTGTCCCTGTAGCAGCCTAGGTTACAGGCAGCCCACTGGCACAGAGTCCATTTATGGAGTAAAGTCCAAAACAACTGTAGTCCATAACCATAGAAATAGAATAGTGTAGCGGGCAGATCATGACTGCAGATTTAGATAATTTCTCCCCCAGGTGGCAGAACAGGAGGGAGAGACAGAGAGAGGGGAGGTGCACACGCACATGCATGCACGCCCGCCCGCCCACCCGCCCGCCCGCCCGCACGCACGCACGCACGCACGCACGCACGCACGCACGCACACACACACACACACACACACACACACACACACACACACACACACACACACACACACACACACACACACACACACACACCACAGAGAGAAAGGCACACACGTACACACTCAGGCCAGGGTTACACGACAGGAAAACAGCATCGTTGCATTTTAGAATAATTTCATTTGCACGTCCAAGTCGAATGGCAACGGCGTTTTCGCTGGCATTTTAGCTGGCCTGGCCCGCGGCGGCAACGCTGAAAAGGTGTTTTCGTTTTCAAAAGTCCCTTGGAACGGTGCCATCTAACCGTGCGCGAGCCATTGTCGTTGTCGTTGGTAACGTTCACAGAACCGCTCCAGCACATCGGTGTATTTAGTCGACACCGACTCCCAGTCGACATTTGAGGCTATATTGTTCATTTTGTACTCCACTTCGAGCAGCAGTATCACCTCGTCGTCGGTCCAAGTAAATTGTTCTTTCGTACTTTTTGCCATAGCTACTTACTAGCTATGGCAGGTGGGAGAACAGGAGAGTGACAGAGAGAGGGGATAGACACACACACACACAGGGAGAGAAGGGGCGTGAGAGATAGAGAGATGCTTACAGATGGAGAGGAGGATGAGAGAGAGATATTTCAGGTTTACTGTACAAACTATTAGGTAAACCATCAGCAGGAGATAAACATTGGACTCATCCCAGCCAGTGTTATGTGTGACACCCCTGCAACACAACAGGGTAACGGGCCTGTGTCTACTTCCTGGAAACGGTGATCCGATCCTATTTCATTACTCAACGCTGTGTGTTTTCACAAAGCAAACAACACATGTTTGAAAGAATGTAGCCTACTCCTCTTCATACTTTTATTTCTGGCCATTTAGCTTCACATTAGCTTTCCACTGAGCGTGCAAACCCAGATCAACCGGTAGATGGTTCAGAAGCGATATCGAAGGGAGGGGGCGTCAGATTACCACAGGTCAGTGGTTGTAATTTTACCTTGCGAAACCATCTGGCGCATTATTTTAGTTGTAACCCATGGGGAATTACGTTTTAATGGATTATCACTACTGGAAAATGTCTTGGACAAAATCTTTTGAAATAGGTCTGTTTAAAAACATTTGCGAAAAATCTAGTCTACCTAAAGGGGCACTTCAGCAGATTTATTTCGCTACATAATGTCACACACATCCAAAAGCTCTACCGTTTTGCCCACATTCATTTAGTTTGACAGTTATTGAGAGTAAATGAGTTTGAATATGGCCACCAGTGAGGTCATCTGGGACATTGAATCCCTGTGTTGTGTTAACAGCACCATGAAATAGCTGTATCTTGACTTATAGAGACTGCTACTGTACCTTATCATGTCATTGAGCTGTAATTAACACGACACAAGGATTCAGTGTCACCCGTGGCCATATTCCAACACATTTGTTCTCAATAACTGTCAAACTAAATTAATGTGTGCAAAACTGTTTAGACTTTAGAGCTTTAGGCTGTGTGTATTATGTGCAAAATAAATCTGTATTTTTATTTTTTTTGTGAATGGTCCATTTAACGCTCGGCTCACGCACGCGCGCACACTTCACCCTCGTCTGTCGGCCTAGTGTTGTATTTTTGCCGATCAACTACACATAGCTGGAAAGCTAAAATGGCCACAGTTCGATTGACACCATACTCTACCTATTACGTGCTTCCAATCTCGGGTTACAAGGCCGAAACAACCAACCAGTGTCGGTTTCGGACAAGTGACCACGTCTGGTTTCAGCTGGCCGTGAATGGACCAGTCACCTCTGACGGTGAAAATTATTTACCGTTTTTTTAGCCAATGAAATTCTGGAGCTAATGGTACCTTACACTCTTAAATTTTTTTTTATTTTTACGGGACTTTCAATGTATTATTTTACAGATTACTTTTGTTTTTCTACTTTAAGTGTAAATGCCATAAAAATACAGTAAATGCCATAAAAATACAGTAAATAACCTTTAATACAAATATTAACCATTAAATAAATCTGTAAATTGATTTAATAAGAAATTATCTTTTTTTTACAGGA
This sequence comes from Notolepis coatsorum, assembly GCF_963971535.1. Classification (NCBI taxonomy): domain Eukaryota; kingdom Metazoa; phylum Chordata; class Actinopteri; order Aulopiformes; family Paralepididae; genus Notolepis; species Notolepis coatsorum. The sequence continues at coordinate 192,973,254 of NC_140167.1, read as the reverse complement.
TTATTCCATTGCTTAATTGTCTTGAATGTTAAATTACATGTAAAACACCTCGAATATACATCATTTTACTGTATGTGAAAATAAGGCAACTTTCTGTTTTTTTGCTGTTAAACTTTAAATGTAATGTTAAATAATGTTAAAAAAGAGAATAATATAATTAAAAAACAGTAAAAACCTTCAGTTATTCTACAGGTAATTCTTTTTAAATACATGTATTTGCTTAATTGTGTTGAATGTTAAATTACATTGAATTGTATGTAAAAACACATAAGATACTCATCATTTTACTGTATGTGAAAATAAGGCAACTTTCAGTATTTAAAAAAATTACGATCAAACTCCTTCAATAAAGTGACAGAACTTAAAGTTCAGCAGTGAAACACTGTTATTTCACAGGTTTTTCCTACATTTATGATGAAACACCTTCAATTAAGTGACATAACTTAAAGTTCAGCAGTGAAACACTGTTATTTTACAAGGTTTCCCATAATTATTACAATCAAACTCCGTCAATAAAGTGACAGAACTTAAAGTTCAGCAGTGAAACACTGTTTTTTCACAGGTTTCCCCATTATTATTACAATCAAACCCCTTCAATTAAGTGACAGAAATCAAAGTTCAGCAGTGAAACACTGTTATTTCACAGGTTTTTCCTACATTTAAGATGAAACACCTTCAATTAAGTGACAGAACTTAAAGTTCAGCAGTCAAATACTGTCATTTGACAGTATTTTCCTAAATTATTACGATCAAACTCCTTCAATAAAGTGACAGAACTTAAAGTTCAGCAGTGAAACACTGTTATTTCACAGGTATTTCCTACATTTATGATGAAACACCTTCAATTAAGTGACATAACTTAAAGTTCAGCAGTGAAACACTGTTATTTTACAAGGTTTCCCATAATTATTACAATCAAACTCAGTCAATAAAGTGACAGAACTTAAAGTTCAGCAGTGAAACACTGTTATTTCACAGGTTCTTCCTACATTTAAGATGAAACACCTTCAATTAAGTGACAGAACTTAAAGTTCAGCAGTGAAACACTGTTATTTGACAGTTTTTTCCTAAATTATTACAATTAAACTCCTTCAATAAAGTGACAGAACTTAAAGTTCAGCAGTGAAACACTGTTATTTCACAGGTTTTTCCTACATTTACGATGAAACACCTTCAATTAAGTGACAGAACTTAAAGTTCAGCAGTGAAACACTGTTATTTTACAGGTTTTCCCATAATTATTACAATCAAACTCCTTCAATTAAGTGACAGCACTTAAAGTTCAGCAGTGAAACACTGTTATTTTACAGGTTTTCCCATTATTATTACAATCAAACCCCTTCAATTAAGTGACAGAACACAAAGTTCAGCAGTGAAACACTGTTATTTCACAGGTTCTTCCTACATTTAAGATGAAACACCTTCAATTAAGTGACAGAACTTAAAGTTCAGCAGTGAAACACTGTTATTTGACAGTTTTTTCCTAAATTATTACAATCAAACTCCTTCAATAAAGTGACAGAACTTAAAGTTCAGCAGTGAAACACTGTTATTTCACAGGTTTGGCCTACATTTACGATGAAACGCCTTCAATTAAGTGACAGAACTTAAAGTTCAGCAGTGAAATACTGTCATTTGACAGTATTTTCCTAAATTATTACGATCAAACTCCTTCAATAAAGTGACAGAACTTAAAGTTCAGCAGTGAAACACTGTTATTTCACAGGTTTTTCCTACATTTATGATGAAACACCTTCAATTAAGTGACATAACTTAAAGTTCAGCAGTGAAACACTGTTATTTTACAAGGTTTCCCATAATTATTACAATCAAACTCCGTCAATAAAGTGACAGAACTTAAAGTTCAGCAGTGAAACACTGTTATTTCACAGGTTCTTCCTACATTTAAGATGAAACACCTTCAATTAAGTGACAGAACTTAAAGTTCAGCAGTGAAACACTGTTATTTGACAGTTTTTCCTAAATTATTACAATCAAACTCCTTCAATAAAGTGACAGAACTTAAAGTTCAGCAGTGAAACACTGTTATTTCACAGGTTTTTCCTACATTTACGATGAAACACCTTCAATTAAGTGACATAACTTAAAGTTCAGCAGTGAAACACTGTTATTTTACAGGTTTTCCCATAATTATTACAATCAAACTCCTTCAATTAAGTGACAGCACTTAAAGTTCAGCAGTGAAACACTGTTATTTTACAGGTTTTCCCATTATTATTACAATCAAACCCCTTCAATTAAGTGACAGAACACAAAGTTCAGCAGTGAAACACTGTTATTTCACAGGTTCTTCCTACATTTAAGATGAAACACCTTCAATTAAGTGACAGAACTTAAAGTTCAGCAGTGAAACACTGTTATTTGACAGTTTTTTCCTAAATTATTACAATCAAACTCCTTCAATAAAGTGACAGAACTTAAAGTTCAGCAGTGAAACACTGTTATTTCACAGGTTTGGCCTACATTTACGATGAAACGCCTTCAATTAAGTGACAGAACTTAAAGTTCAGCAGTGAAATACTGTCATTTGACAGTATTTTCCTAAATTATTACGATCAAACTCCTTCAATAAAGTGACAGAACTTAAAGTTCAGCAGTGAAACACTGTTATTTCACAGGTTTTTCCTACATTTATGATGAAACACCTTCAATTAAGTGACATAACTTAAAGTTCAGCAGTGAAACACTGTTATTTTACAAGGTTTCCCATAATTATTACAATCAAACTCCGTCAATAAAGTGACAGAACTTAAAGTTCAGCAGTGAAACACTGTTATTTCACAGGTTCTTCCTACATTTAAGATGAAACACCTTCAATTAAGTGACAGAACTTAAAGTTCAGCAGTGAAACACTGTTATTTGACAGTTTTTCCTAAATTATTACAATCAAACTCCTTCAATAAAGTGACAGAACTTAAAGTTCAGCAGTGAAACACTGTTATTTCACAGGTTTTTCCTACATTTACGATGAAACACCTTCAATTAAGTGACATAACTTAAAGTTCAGCAGTGAAACACTGTTATTTTACAGGTTTTCCCATAATTATTACAATCAAACTCCTTCAATTAAGTGACAGCACTTAAAGTTCAGCAGTGAAACACTGTTATTTTACAGGTTTTCCCATTATTATTACAATCAAACCCCTTCAATTAAGTGACAGAACACAAAGTTCAGCAGTGAAACACTGTTATTTCACAGGTTTTTCCTACATTTATGATGAAACACCTTCAATTAAGTGACATAACTTAAAGTTCAGCAGTGAAACACTGTTATTTTACAAGGTTTCCCATAATTATTACAATCAAACTCCGTCAATAAAGTGACAGAACTTAAAGTTCAGCAGTGAAACACTGTTATTTCACAGGTTCTTCCTACATTTAAGATGAAACACCTTCAATTAAGTGACAGAACTTAAAGTTCAGCAGTGAAACACTGTTATTTGACAGTTTTTCCTAAATTATTACAATCAAACTCCTTCAATAAAGTGACAGAACTTAAAGTTCAGCAGTGAAACACTGTTATTTCACAGGTTTTTCCTACATTTACGATGAAACACCTTCAATTAAGTGACATAACTTAAAGTTCAGCAGTGAAACACTGTTATTTTACAGGTTTTCCCATAATTATTACAATCAAACTCCTTCAATTAAGTGACAGCACTTAAAGTTCAGCAGTGAAACACTGTTATTTTACAGGTTTTCCCATTATTATTACAATCAAACCCCTTCAATTAAGTGACAGAACACAAAGTTCAGCAGTGAAACACTGTTATTTCACAGGTTCTTCCTACATTTAAGATGAAACACCTTCAATTAAGTGACAGAACTTAAAGTTCAGCAGTGAAACACTGTTATTTGACAGTTTTTTCCTAAATTATTACAATCAAACTCCTTCAATAAAGTGACAGAACTTAAAGTTCAGCAGTGAAACACTGTTATTTCACAGGTTTGGCCTACATTTACGATGAAACACCTTCAATTAAGTGACAGAACTTAAAGTTCAGCAGTGAAACACTGTTATTTTACAGGTTTTCCCATAATTATTACAATCAAACTCCTTCAATTAAGTGACAGCACTTAAAGTTCAGCAGTGAAACACTGTTATTTTACAGGTTTTCCCATTATTATTACAATCAAACCCCTTCAATTAAGTGACAGAACTCAAAGTTCAGCAGTGAGACACTGTTATTTCACAGGTTTTTCCTACATTTAAGATGAAACACCTTCAATTAAGTGACAGCACTTAAAGTTCAGCAGTGAAACACTGTTATTTGACAGTGTTTTCCTAAATTATTAGCTAGCCTAGCTTAGCACAAGGGCTGGAAGCAGTAGGGACCAGCTAGCCTAGCTTAGCATAAGGACTGGAAGCAGTAGGGAGCAACTAGCCTAGCTTAGCACAAGGATTGGAAGCAGTAGGGAGCAGCTAGCCTAGCTTAGCACAAGGACTGGAAGCAGTAGGGACCAGCTAGCCAGCCTAGCTCAGCACAAGGACTGGAAGCAGTAGGGAGCAGCTAGCCTAGCTTAGCACAAGGGCTGGAAGCAGTAGGGAGCAGCTAGCCTAGCTTAGCATGAGGGCTGGAAGCAGTAGGGACCAGCTAGCCTAGCTTAGCACAAGGACTGGAAGCAGTAGGGAGCAACTAGCCTAGCTTAGCACAAGGACTGGAAGCAGTAGGGAGCAGCTAGCCTAGCTTAGCACAAGGGCTGGAAGCAGTAGGGACCAGCTAGCCTAGCTTAGCACAAGGACTGGAAGCAGTAGGGAGCAACTAGCCTAGCTTAGCACAAGGAATGGAAGCAGTAGGGAGCAGCTAGCCTAGCTTAGCACAAGGGCTGGAAGCAGTAGGGACCAGCTAGCCTACCTAGCTTAGCACAAGGACTGGAAGCAGTAAGGAGCAGCTAGCCTATAGCTTAGCACAAGGGCTGGAAGCAGTAGGGACCAGCTAGCCTACCTAGCTTAGCACAAGGACTGGAAGCAGTAGGGAGCAACTAGCCTAGCTTAGCACAGGGACTGGAAGCAGTAGGAATCAGCTAGCCTAGCTTAGCACAAGAGCTGGATGCAGTAGGGACCAGCTAGCCTAGCTTAGCACAAGGGCTGGAAGCAGTAGGGAGCAGCTAGCCTAGCTTAGCACAAGGGCTGGAAGCAGTAGGGAGCAGCTAGCCTAGCTTAGCATGTGGGCTGGAAGCAGTAGGGACCAGCTAGCCTAGCTTAACACAAGGACTGGAAGCAGTAGGGAGCAACTAGCCTAGCTTAGCACAAGGACTGGAAGCAGTAGGAAGCAGCTAGCCTAGCTTAGCACAAGAGCTGGATGCAGTAGGGACCAGCTAGCCTAGCTTAGCACAAGGGCTGGAAGCAGTAGGGACCAGCTAGCCTAGCTTAGCACAAGGACTGGAAGCAGTAGGGAGCAACTAGCCTAGTTTAGCACAAGGACTGGAAGCAGTAGGGAGCAGCTAGCCTATAGCTTAGCACAAGGGCTGGAAGCAGTAGGGACCAGCTAGCCTACCTAGCTTAGCACAAGGACTGGAAGCAGTAGGGAGCAACTAGCCTAGCTTAGCACAAGGACTGGAAGCAGTAGGAAGCAGCTAGCCTAGCTTAGCACAAGAGCTGGATGCAGTAGGGACCAGCTAGCCTAGCTTAGCACAAGGGCTGGAAGCAGTAGGGACCAGCTAGGCTAGCTTAGCACAAGGACTGGAAGCAGTAGGGAGCAACTAGCCTAGTTTAGCACAAGGACTGGAAGCAGTAGGGAGCAGCTAGCCTAGCTTAGCACAAGGGCTGGAAGTGGTAGGGACCAGCTAGCCTACCTAGCTTAGCACAAGGACTGGAAGCAGTAGGGAGCAGCTAGCCTAGCTTAGCACAAGGGCTGGAAGCAGTAGGGACCAGCTAGCCTAGCTTAGCACAAGGACTGGAAGCAGTGGGGAGCAACTAGCCTAGCTTAGCACAAGGACTGGAAGCAGTAGGGAGCAGCTAGCCTAGCTTAGCACAAGGGATGGAAGCAGTAGGGACCAGCTAGCCTAGCTTAGCACAAGGACTGGAAGCAGTAGGGAGCAGCTAGCCTAGTTTAGCACAAGGACTGGAAGCAGTAGGGAGCAGCTGGCCTAGCTTAGCACAAGGGCTTGAAGCGGTAGGGACCAGCTAGCCTACCTAGCTTAGCACAAGGACTGGAAGCAGTAGGGAGCAGCTAGCCTAGCTTAGCACAAGGGCTGGAAGCAGTAGGGACCAGCTAGCCTAGCTTAGCACAAGGACTGGAAGCAGTAGGGAGCAACTAGCCTAGCTTAGCACAAGGACTGGAAGCAGTAGGGAGCAGCTAGCCTAGCTTAGCACAAGGGCTGGAAGCAGTAGGGACCAGCTAGCCTACCTAGTTTAGCACAAGGACTGGAAGCAGTAGGGAGCAGCTAGCCTAGCTTAGCACAAGGGCTGGAAGCAGTAGGGACCAGCTAGCCTACCTAGCTTAGCACAAGGACTGGAAGCAGTAGGGAGCAGCTAGCCTAGCTTAGCACAAGGGCTGGAAGCAGTAGGGACCAGCTAGCCTAGCTTAGCACAAGGACTGGAAGCAGTAGGGAGCAACTAGCCTAGCTTAGCACAAGGACTGGAAGCAGTAGGGAGCAGCTAGCCTAGCTTAGCACAAGGAATGGAAGCAGTAGGGAGCAGCTAGCCTAGCTTAGCACAAGGGCTAGAAGCAGTAGGGACCAGCTAGCCTAGCTTCGCACAAGGGCTGGAAGCAGTAGGGACCAGCTAGCCTAGCTTAGCACAAGTTGCAGTTTGCATACCAGCTAGCCTAGCTTAGCACAAGCTGCAGTTTGCATATCAGCAGAACATCGGTGTGGAGGATGCCATAATCTACATGGTCCACAAGGCCTATCTACATCTGGAGAAGCCGGGCAGGTCAGTGAGGGTAACATTCTTTGACTTTTCCAGTGCCTTCAACACTATTCAGCCTCCACTACTGGCTGAGAAGCTGTCAGTGATGGGGGTGGAGGACGACTTGGTGGCCTGGATCTTCAACTACCTCACTGGCAGACCACAGTCTGTCAAACTGCAGGGGTGCCACTCCGACGTGCTGATCTGCAACACTGGAGCCCCCCAGGGAACTATATTTGCACCCTTTTTATTCACCCTGTACACCTCAGACTTCCGCTTCAGCTCCAGGAACTGCCATCTCCAAACGTTTTCTGATGACTCCTCCAGCGTTGGATACATCACCAACGACAACGAGGAGGAGTACAGAGCTATGGTGGAGAGATTCACAGAGTGGAGCAAGGAAAACCACCTACAGCTCAACATCAGCAAGACGAATGAGATGGTGGTGGACCATCGGCGGAGCAAGAGGAAGCCCTCAACTCCCATCATCATCCAGGGGGAGGAGGTGGAAAGGGTGGCGAATTACAAATTCCTGGGTCTTCTCATGAACAACAAACTGGACTGGACGGACAACACAGAGGCCCTCTACAGGAAGGGACAGAGCAGACTGTTCTTCCTGAGAGGGCTCAGGTCTTTTAATGTCTGCAGAAAACTGCTGCAGATGTTCCACCAGTCTGTGGTGGCGGGTGCCCTCTTTTTCGCTGTGGTATGCTGGGGGGGCAACACCAACACAGACAAAATAAACAAACTGGTAAAAAAAAGTAAGCTCTGTGGTGGGAGCGGACCTGGACCGTCTGCAGGTGGTGGCAGAGGGGAGGACGAGGAGGAAGCTGCATGCTATCCTTGAGAACCCCTGCCACCCCCTCTATGATGAGCTGACCGTAATGCGGTCCACGTTTAGCCACAGACTCATCCCCCCCCGACATACCACAAAGCGCTTTGGGCAGTCCTTTGTGCCGGTGGCAATCAGGCTCCACAACCAAGCAGGGCCAGGATGGGCCAACTGCTGTGAACTGGACGAGCTGGGTTGTGGACTGTAACAAATTAATTTAATTATTTAACAACACATTCATGATTGGACTTGTTTCTTTTTCACCACTTTTTAGCTATTTTTAGTCCTATTTTAGCTATTTCTATCCCTGTGCACTTGTCCGTCTTGTTTTTAACACATGTATGTTATGTATAAACAGTTTTTTAATTGCTGGTTTTAAATTGCTGTTACGCTGCTTATGCTGTAAATTACATCTTAATCTCCCCTCTGGGATAAATAAAGGTTTTCAATTCAATTCAGTAGGGACCAGCTAGCCTACCTAGCTTAGCACAAGGGCTGGAAGCAGTAGGGACCAGCTAGCCTACCTAGCTTAGCACAAGGACTGGAAGCAGTAGGGAGCAGCTAGCCTAGCTTAGCACAAGGGCTGGAAGCAGTAGGGAGCAGCTAGCCTAGCTTAGCACAAGGGCTGGAAGCAGTAGGGACCAGCTATCCTAGCTTAGCACAAGGACTGGAAGCAGTAGGGAGCAGCTAGCCTAGCTTAGCACAAGGGCTGGAAGCAGTAGGGACCAGCTAGCCTACCTAGCTTAGCACAAGGACTGGAAGCAGTAGGGAGCAGCTAGCCTAGCTTAGCACAAGGGCTGGAAGCAGTAGGGAGCAGCTAGCCTAGCTTAGCACAAGGGCTGGAAGCAGTAGGGAGCAGCTAGCCTAGCTTAGCACAAGGACTGGAAGCAGTAGGGAGCAGGGGATCATCCCTATGTTCCCCGGGTCCTATGTTCCCCGGGTCCTATGTTCCCCGCTTGATTGATTAATAGATTGAAATTTTTATACATTTTTATTATTTTATTAATAATTAATGTCCGCCTTGTTTCGAACTGGTTAAGCTTAGGCCCTCTTTCGAACTGGTTACGGTTAGAGTTTGGAATCAGGGCTGGTGGTCTAAAATTTTCAATCAATCAAAGCGGGGAACATAGAACCCGGGGAACATAGGACCCGGGGAACATAGACATGCTCCCGGGAGCAGCTAGCCTAGCTTAGCACAAGGGCTGGAAGCAGTAGGGACCAGCTAGCCTAGCTTAGCACAAGCTGCAGTTTGCATACCAGCTAGCCTATAGCTTAGCACAAGCTGCAGTTTGCATATCAGCAGAACATCGGTGTGGAGGATGCCATAATCTACATGGTCCACAAGGCCTATCTACATCTGGAGAAGCCGGGCAGCTCAGTGAGGGTAACATTCTTTGACTTTTCTAGTGCCTTCAACACTATTCAGCCTCCACTACTACCCAGGTGGCCAGCATACTCGGCCCGATTCCGGCTACCGGTCGGCACACTCGGCACATGTCCGGCACGGCACGCCAACGATGAGCCGGATCTGGCCCGGTAATGGTTGCCGGGGCAGAGCCGAAGTTTCAGTCAAGCGACGCCGCCCCCACACACAACAGCGGTGTGATTGGCAGAATCGACTGTCAATCAAAATTGTTCCGTTGAGACCACCGCAACAAGTGAATATACAGCTGTACTGTACCCACTCTGCAGTCTGTCAATAAAGCTTTCAATCAATCAATCAATCAATCAGACAAATGCATAGAAAAGCCCTTATTATAACCAAATAACAAAAAATTATATTATTGTTTATGAAAATGTTTTATCCCTATGCTTGCCTATTATTTTAATGGCAACAAATTAAATAATAATAATAAAATTAATAAATAAAATGTGGGGGGGGCAGAGCCTCATAAAGCTAACATTAGCTGCACTCATAGGAGCATGCATGTTGATGTAGCCTCATAAAGCTAACATTATAGCTGCACTCATAGGATGTTGATGTAGCCTCATAAAGCTAACATGCTGCACTCATAGGAGCCTGTTGATGTAGCCTCATAAAGCTAACAAGAGTATATGTAATACTGTGGTTATGGCCTCTATAGTTAGCAGCTCATAGCTAACATAATACTGTGGTTAAGGCCTGCAGCAGCTCAGTAGCTAACATAACAACACTGTAGTTAAGGCCTTTAACCAGCAGCTCAGTAGCTAGCATAACAACACTGTAGTTAAGGCCTTTAACCGCAGCTCAGTAGCTAACATAACAACACTGTGGTTAAGGCCTTTAACCAGCAGCTCAGTAGCTAACATAACAACACTGTAGTTAAGGCCTTTAACTGCAGCTCAGTAGCTAACATAACAACACTGTAGTTAAGGCCTTTAACCAGCAGCTCAGTAGCTAACATAACAACACTGTAGTTAAGGCCTTTAACCAGCAGCTCAGTAGCTAACATAACAACACTGTAGTTAAGGCCTTTAACCAGCAGCTCAGTAGCTAACATAACAATACTGTAGTTAAGGCCTTTAACCAGCAGCTCAGTAGCTAACATAACAACACTGTAGTTAAGGCCTTTAACGAGCAGCTCAGTAGCTAACATAACAACACTGTAGTTAAGGCCTTTAACACTTTGACTGCCGGGACACGTCTTTTCACGTCTTTGCTGGCCATGCTAAAGTTGCCGGGGGACGCTGTACAGCGTCCTTATATCAATATTTCAAAAATCTGCGATCGGATTCATATTCCCCCTCCGCTGGCCTGAGATCCACCAGCAGGACCCACTGAGCTCTCTGGCGGTTCAGGAGCGCCATCTGGTGGCCGATCGGCGCAATCGCCACACAGGATGTTGAATAGAGGTTGTCATGACGACCGTAGTACTTCCGGGCGCTCGCTATGGTTCATGGGACTCTGGCTCGTCACGCTACACGGTGATCGATTGGCAATAACTCGATAAACAACATGATTTGGACGTATATACCATTATACAAGCTGGAGATGGACCGGGTAAAAATATATCCCATAATGATAAAATTTCTACTCAACGATGATCGCCCAACGGCGCGCGGAGACTGGGGTGAGTTTTAGCGTGTAACGTTTCCGTCTTAGATACTAACTGCTATTATCAACATTTGACCCACATTAGATGATTGGTATAACGCTGCCCACGGAATTATAAACGCCCCCTCGCCCATCCGGTCAACATCAGATGACGTGTAGTAACTTCTAGAAGTACGTCTAGTTGGAATTTTTTATATCGCGCTGATTGCCATCAAACTGTATTTCATCATCAATATAATGCATTTGGGGCTATATATCACGTTCTGGAGAAAGCTGCAGAAAGAGATGAAAACATACTTATACATTAGACCATACTTTACTATGAATATGTGAATGAAAAAGTTTAACGTTGCTACACAATGAACAATACATATAGGACTTTGAATGGGCCCTAATAATGGCAATGTAGCAATAGAATTTAAAAAGTTATAGCCCTGCAAAGAAGGGGACTTTCTCCATAGACAAATAGCGCTGGCAATCTATGGTATATCATTCATTTAACCCAAGGCAACCAAAGTGTTAACCAGCAGCTCAGTAGCTAACATAACAACACTGTAGTTAAGGCCTTTAACCAGCAGCTCAGTAGCTAACATAACAACACTGTAGTTAAGGCCTTTAACCGCAGCTCAGTAGCTAACATAACAATACTGGTTACTGGTTTATTATTTACATTGAAAAGATACAGAGATCATTTGTTAAAGCTGGACCAGCACACTACACCTAGGTTAGTAAATCCTAGGCCCCAGATTCAGATTCAGATTCAGATTCCTTTATTTAGCCATTTGTGTAAAACACATTGGTAATTGTTGCAGCAATACAGTGTATGCATTTCCTTTCTTTTTTCACAGAAAACAACACCAACACAGACAAGAAACGAAACAGTGCAGTGGGGGATTAATCAATAAATACATATATAAAGTGAAGAGTGCAGGGATCCAGTACGGACTAGTGCAGTGCAGTCAGTGTCATTGTGCCAGTGTCACTTGGGGGCAGAGGGGGGAGGGGGGGGGGGGGGGGGGTACCGAGGGGGGGGGGGGGGGGGGGGGGGACCTGAGGCATTGATCAGCCTGGCAGCTGAGGGGAAGAAGCTCAGTCTGTGTCAAGCTTTCACAGCCTTTGGGATCCTCAGCCTTCTCCCAGAGGGGAGCAGGGTGAAGAGGCTGTGACCCTCTGCTAAAGCTCCACTCCTGCACTAAAGTCGGGGATTCAGTTGGACTCAGATCTGCTGCGTTCCCCCCTACCGCTGGTGACAGTGTGTACATCGATCTACTCTCATAAAGTAGGGAATCCACCCTGCTACACAAACATAACAAAACACACTGGTCAGACTACTGCTTGACCTTACTCCTAGAACCCACCTCGCCCCTGCCCACGTGACAACCTAGGATGGCTTAGAGTAGACGACAGAGTACAGCAACTTGCAATGGGCCTGTCTACAAGATACATACACGACCAAGGTATGTGTACATGTCAAAATACTTCCCAAAGGTCAGTGAATACCACAACCACAACACCATGGGAGCTCCACAAATCATGTTAAACCCAGATTCGGCTCAAACAGGGACTAAACACGTTTCGCAATTATGCCACATCAATGTGGAACGCCCTACCCAAAGATGTAAAGGAATGTGAATCACTACCCACTTTCAAAACCACTCTCAAAGAACTCCTACGGGAGACTGCAATTCGAAACTGGCCCCTGTAAATGTCCTAACCCAACCCCCTCCAATGTACAGTAAAGTACCAAACATGGTTTTGTCAATATTCCAATGTACAGTTGTGCTTGTGCAGTTGTACAGTGTCCCCCACCCACCCCTCCTACCCCCCCCACCCCTCCTACCCCACCTATAATGTACGTCAAATATATACTCTCTTTTCTAGACTCTTTTTGTATCACAAACAGTAGGCCCTACTGTATTTGCAAATCTGGTATGTCATAAATGTATAGAAGTGTCTATCTGTATGTCACATGTCATGTTATGATGAATTGAAAATGGGGGACCCTGATGTAAACAAGATGAAAGTCTTTCTCTGGTCTGCATGCCCTTAACAATTGTATATATTGAGCTGTACTGTATTGTACCCATTCTGCAATCTGTTAACAAAGTTTTCAATCAATCAATCAAAACCGTGGTCAGTCTGTGCGGAGAAACAAGGAAGAGCATGGTTGCCAGATCGGATTAACAATATCCGAACCGCCCATTATTATCAAAGGTTTGTCAGATGATGGCAGACTCTCAAATCTGGCAACACTGATGCGTTGCATTGTGGGGGATCCCGGTTTGAAATTTGAATTGAAGCGCGTTACAGACAGAGCCTGCACCACGCCGTGAGCAACTGTTGCATCTTCTCCTCAGGTAATTGGAGATCATACTATTGGGTAATTGTGCAACACATATATTTTATTATTTATAAGTAATGCGTGCCGCTGATATAAATGAGTGCTGTTTAGTCTGTGTTTCAGTGAGTGTAGCGCAAGCTCACGTTAGCTACTAGGCTACATACACTGTAGCGCGAGCTCACGTTACTACTAGGCTACATACACTGCGTGCAAGCTCACGTTAGCTACTAGGCTACATACACTGTAGCGCGAGCTCACGTTACTACTAGGCTACATACACTGTAGCGCGAGCTCACGTTACTACTAGGCTACATACACTGCGCGCGAGCTCACGTTACTACTAGGCTACATACACTGCGCGCAAGCTCACGTTACTACTAGGCTACATACACTGTAGCGCGAGCTCACGTTACTACTAGGCTACATACACTGTAGCGCGAGCTCACGTTACTACTAGGCTACATACACTGTAGCGCGAGCTCACGTTACTACTAGGCTACATACACTGTAGCGCAGTGGCGGCCGGTGGGTACTTCGCCACTAGGGGCGCTATACCAAACATTTTGCAAACATGTACAGTACAGTACCACGCAACAGACTCATGGCAAGACGTGAGCGATTCGACTCACGCGCACGGCAATGAATCGGCTCTTATGAACGAGTCGCTCAGCTGTTACTACAACAACACACAACCAGTCAAATAAAGTATAGTCTAGACTCTAATTCACAACTTGAAACACAATATATAAATAGAAAAGTTAGAAACAAAACTCGCCCCGTCTCCAGAGTCCAAACACAGGCAGATCTCTCCCTCTCTCCTTCTCTCTCTCACACACAGCGCGACGTGGAATCAATTCGTTACACAATCAGACCTATTATATACCAAGAATAACTTCAGTATGAGTACAGGGCTGTACACATATTTTGCATATTGTTAAACGAGCCAAGGCTAGCTATTAAACTATCGATATGAATCGAAAATCTGGGACCCTGATGTAAACAAGACAAACGTCTTTCTCTGGTCTGCATCCCCTTAACAATTGTGTGTATTGAGCCGTACTGTATTGTACCCATTCTGCAATCTGTTAATAAAGTTCTCATTCATTCATTCATTCAAACATAGACGATATTGAACAAGCCATAATCCACGTATTTTCAATCCGAGAGAGCTGCAGTAGTTAAATCAATGAGCCATCAACATAGTCAGTGTGGTAACGACGTAACGTTATTATTGCATCCAAGATTGATACACGGCCGGCTAGGCAGTTGGTAGTCATAGTCTTGTGTTATAAAATAAATAAACAATCAGCAATGTCTCGCTTCATGAATGGCCAGCACAGCAGTAGCCTAACAGTACTGCTCCTAAAAAAAACTATTTACAAACGTTAACGTTAACCACAAGAGAGAGAGAGAGAGAGAGAGAGAGAGAGAGAGAGAGAGAGAGAGAGAGAGAGAGAGAGAGAGAGAGAGAGAGAGAGAGAGAGAGAGAGAGAGAGAGAGAGAGAGAGAGAGACTCACTGTTTAGTTGAAACGTCCAGGGCAGGAGAGCTTGATAAACGTGTTTAATCCACTGATGATGTATTCCAGACCACAGTCCACTGTAGTCTGTCTCCAGACTACATCCGCCATATAGCTTGTTAGCCAAGTGTTAGCTCGTTAGCACAACACAAGTACATTCCTTTGTCCATTTCCGCTCGAACAGACTGCAAACTACCTGGCGTTCTATCGCCATGCTCTAAGACAAACTCTAACCTTAACCAACTTTGAAAGAGTGCCTAAGTTTAACAGTCTAAAGAACTTGCAGTCACGGCACGCTCGTCTAAGACAAACAGCTGCCTGCATCATTCTCACAACAACACAACTATCTCCACCGACCAACCTAGGAACCAACCTAGCCGGAATAACCTAGAATTGGAACATTAGAAATTGGATTCGGCTAATCAGAGATCGTCTCTGTGAAATTCTGCTACGGAAAAAATACTGGCGTCGGCCAATCAGAGAGCGTCTCCGCGAAATGCGGCTACAGATATTCTTGACGCTACTGGCTAGACCGCTTCAAATCGCGCCCGGATTCCAACATAATAGTCATATTTCAACGCACAACGCGTTATGCACTGATTGGCTGTGACGGATACAGCGATCAAACTGTGACGCGCACTCAGAGCGCTATCGCGTATAGCCCGGGCCGAGAAATACGAAAAAATAAAAAAAACGTGATGTCACTTCCTGCTCTGGAAAACGAGTGTTTTTTAATTGCGATAATAACGTTATATTGTGCATTGGAAATACAAACATACTTAAAATGAGTAAATATTATTCATTTTAAACATGTTTATATTATTTATAGGGCTATAAAACAAAAAACAAAAGGATACTTTTTCTTGTTCTACTCTCATATAACCAGGCAGGGCCTGAAGGGGGGGCGGCGCCCTAGCGCCCCCCAGTGGCGGCCGCCACTGCTGTAGCGCGAGCTCACATGCTACTAGGCTATATACACTGTAGCACGAGCTCACGTGCTACTAGGCTACATACACTGCTACAGGCAGAGCCTCACGTCGTCACCAACTGTTCTCATCTCAGGTAATTGTGCAACACATATATTTTATTATTTATAAGTAATGCATGCTGCTGATATAAATGCTGTTTAGTCTGTGTTTCAGTGACTAGTCTACTGTAATGTTATTTGCTCGATATTATGAAACTGGTGGGATCTGTAAACTACAGTAGCACTACTGCTAGCAGGCCTAGACTGCAGAATACTGACGTTAGCTAACCAATGCATATCACGCAGATCTTTCATGGTTTAATTTAATTGTAAAATATATAATTTCACAGCAAATACTGTTACAGTGCTGGATCTCAACAATGACATGAAAGCAGAAGACAGCTCAATAACAACTACCGGTATACTTCAAGTGGTCGTAAGTGATGTATAATTTTTTTTTATTGTGTGTGTGACTGTATATATAATATATACTTTTTAATCTGGGACATCATTTTCAAAGAGTCATCCTGTAATGCCTTCTCTCTCTCTCTCTCTCTCCCAAGACGGTCAAGATCTACCAAGTCTTCAAGATCTTCAAGTGGTCATGCTTGTAAGTGATGTATAAAATGTTTTATTGTGTGTGACTGTGTATATATATACTTTTCAATCTGGGACTTTCATTTCAACAGCTGGAAAGAGTCATCCTGTAAATGCCTATACTGACTGTTGAATGTCCTTACTTTTAGCTCTTCTGCAAAGAATTCTTACAAATCAAGAAGTGTTGATGGATGCTACAGTATATTGTATATAGATGTGCATGACGTGGACTAAATTAGAGGTCCTAGATATGGAAGTTTGAAGATGGCGGTGTTTCAAGAGACTGGCTAGGCTACTGCATGCTGTAGAGTGGTGAGTTCACTTGTTCCATGTGCCGCAAGTATGTAAAAAAGAAAAACAGAAATCACGTTTGTCATTGTCATGTTAACAGTTACTTCACAGTACAAATACGTGAGTCCCCTGTTGTGGTTGTGAGTCACCTTTATTAGCTTAACTCCGTAGCACCGTATATTCTCTCCCCACCGTATGTATCTTTTTTTCTACCACCCCCTCCTAATGTACAGTCTCCTCCCCATCATAATGTATATATTCTCTGTTAGGATCTATGGGTAACATTGATTACCGTATATTTGCATATCATATATGTCACAAATGTAACATTACTATATACCTGTAGTCAGGGCCGCCTGGGAGAAATGCGAGGCCCTGTGCGAGATTTAACGCGAGCCCCCCCCCCCCCCCCCCCCCCCCCACAAAAGGTTAAAAAAAAATATATATATATATATATATATATATATATATATTTTTTTTTTTTTTGTTCATACAGTCAACATATTCTTAAATGATAGCGCTGCCCGAGGCGGGGCATGATACAGTCAACATATAGCAAAAGAGAGAGCGAGAGAGAGCTCCCGTTCTACAGTCAATATACAGTGTACAGAGAGAGAGAGAGAGAGAGGACACACATTGGAAAGAAATTGAAATGCTATTTGGCCCTAAACAGAGAGTACACAGTGGCAGAATACCTGAGCACTGTGACTGAAGATCCTTGACTATGTACAGACTCAGCGAGCACAGCCTAGCCATCGAGAAAGGCCGCCATAGGCAGACTGTGTGTGTTAGAAAGAGAGAGAGAGAGAGAGAGAGAGAACATGTGTGTTTGTCATGTGTGTGTGTGTTAGAGAGAGAGCATGTATGAGAGATCCAAAAGGACAAAGATCAACACTTAAATCCAAGAGAGAGAGAGAGAGAGAGAGAGAGACACATTGGAAATAAATTGAAATGCTATTTGGCCCTAAACAGAGAGTACACAGTGGCAGAATACCTGAGCACTGTGACTGAAGATCCTTGACTATGTACAGACTCAGCGAGCATAGCCTAGCCATCGAGAAAGCAGACTGTGTGTGTTAGAAAGAGAGAGAGAGAGAGAGAGCATGTGTGTTAGAGAGAGAGCATGTATGAGAGAGAGAGAGAGAGAGAGAGAGAGAGAGAGGAGAGAGAGAGAGAGAGAGAGAGAGAGAGAGAGAGAGAGAGAGAGAGAGAGAGAGAGAGAGAGAGAGCATGTGTGTGTGTGTTAGAGAGAGAGCATGTATGAGAGATCCAAAAGGACAAAGATCAACACTTAAATCCAAAGAGAAGAGGGTCTATACCAGAGAAACCAAAGCAGCAAGGAGCCAATGGCCAACATCAGCTAAATAGGCTAGCCAGGTACTGTGACACCAGGCCACACACAGCTTTGGCCAACGGCCCAACGCTACCCAAGCTACACAAACGACCAAGACATTCACACACAGCACATGTCGTATCTCCAAATGTTGTGAAGTTGCATATGTTTTGCCTGGAAAAAAACATCGTTATTAACAAAACATTCGGGAGGGGAAGGAAGGAAGAGTGGGGTAATGTCATGACATTTTCATTAATCTTACCTGCACCAAGGAACGCAGGGCGAAAGGCCGCAACACAGGTCTCCACGTTGACGAAAGGCCTCTCGCTGGCGGGACAAAAATAAGCCAGAACCCCCTGCTATTCTCACGGCTAATATCAATGGTCGACTCGTAGCACAAGCTAACAGCTAACTCTAGCCTAGGCTAACTGATAGCATCAAAGTAACGTGCGCAGCCGGCAGCTAGCCGGCAGCTAGCTACGACGTTAGCTACCGGCTGCGCACGTTACTTTGATGCTATCAGTTAGCCAGTTAGCTCAACCCGGCTATCGCTAACCATTAGCTAACGCACTACCACTGAAACTACAACATGAGAAAAGCAATACAGGCGCTGACACCAGGCCACACACCGTTAGCTACTAACTCCATACTACAACAGGCTACAGCTAGTCGACCAGTTTGGCTCCAGAGAGAGAGAGAGAGAGAGAGAGAGATCCACGGCGGGAATATAATATGTTGCATGAACTCACCATAACGCAGTATCAATGGTAAAGTTTGAAGGAGACTTTCTTGGCCCACGGTGTAATTTCTTCTGATCCATGCTGCTTTTGAAAAGACATCCACTCGCCTCGCTCCTCTGAATAGCGCTGAATTAGATCATCCCTGTACCTCGTGTGTCCGAGAAGAGCCCGGAAACACTATCCTAAAATCTGTAGAGCAGCAAAGCCGCAGAAACCGGAACACTGCAGTCTGCAGAGCCGCAGAGGCAGGAACAAGTCAGACACATTCTACAAACGTGTCTAATGTGAAATATATAAGCATATAAGCAAAACTAGATTTTAGGTCTGTGATGAAAAAGGGCCTCGCGGGAAGGGGGCCTCGCAAAAAAAAAAAAAAAAAAAAAAATTTATTTTGCGAGGCCCCCCTTCCCGCGAGGCCCTGTGCGACCGCACTGCTCGCACACCCCCTGAGGCGGCCCTGCCTGTAGTATGTCCCTACTATGCCATAAATGTCATGATGTCAATGTTGTGTAATGTCATAAATGTCACTATGAATTGAAAATGGGGGACCCTGATGATGTAAACAAGACAAAAGTCTTTCTCTGCTCTGCATCCCCTTAACAATTGTGTGTATTGAGCCGTACTGTATTGTACCCATTCTGCAATCTGTTAAATATTGATTGATTGAACATTTTATTAACAGATTGCAGAATGGGTACAATACAGTACAGCTCAATACACTCTTGTTAAGGGGATGCAGACCAGAGAAATACTTTCATCTTGTTTACATCAGGGTCCCCCATTTTCAATTCATCATAACATACACGACATACAGATAGACAGTACTGTCTGCTACATCTATACATTTATGACATACCAGATTTACAAATACAGTATTGTTTGTGATACAAAAATAGTCTAAAAAAGAGAGTATATATACATTTGATGAAGAAACTGTACATTGGAGGAGGTGGGGTGGGGGGACTGTACATTGGAGGTGGTTGGGTAGGAGGGGTGGGGGGGGGGGACTGTACATTGGATTATCGACGAAACCTTACTTGGTCCCAAGAAGAGGGTCTTGTGTATTAAATAAAGTTTTTATTCATTCATTCACTCTGGATCTGGTAAATCCAGTAGCAATACACACAATTGTTAAGGGGATACAGACCAGAGAAAGATGTGTGTCTTGTTTACATCATCAGCGTCCCCCATTTTCAATTCATAGTGACATTTATGACATACACAACATACATGACATCATGACATTTATGACATAGGGACATACATGACTTACAGGTATATAGTACTGTTACATTTGTCACATATACGATATGCAAATATACAGTACTGTTACCCAGAGGTCCTAACAGTAAATATATACATATGATGAGGAGGCGACTGTACATTAGGAGACTATGTTAGGACTGTACTTAAAAGGAGAATTTATTTTGCTTTAATCCCTGGAATCACTGGCCTTAGACTATCTACTAACGTATTCTCTATCTCTCTCTCTAGGTTCATGGCCACTAATGGCTTCAGAAGGACAGTATGCTGGATGAGGAAGGTCTTGGCCATGCTGTGATGACTCCTAGAGGACAAGAACGGAGGTGCAGGACCTGGCTGTCAAATGGTTTGTAATGCTACAGTATATTGTATGTAGATGTGCATGACGTGGACTAAATTAGAGGTCTTAGATATGCTAAATAATATTGAGAATCACTGGCCTTAGACTATCTGTTATGGTTTGTAACCGACCCCAATCGCACAACACAAGACAGGTATGATGGTTTGCCAAGAAACAGATATTTATTGAGAGACAGGGAAAAAGGGCACTGTCCCTTTAAGGGAGAACACAAATACAGGAATATAACAAGAGGGGAAAAACTAGGTGCCTTTAAGAGGCGGGCAGGAAAGGGAACACTAAGGGAAGGTTAATGAACGCTAGGGGAAAGTTAAAGGAACACTAGGGGAAGGTAAAGGAACAGAGGAACTAGAGACTAGGAGGAGTCGGGACAAGGAGAGCTAGGGAACAGGAGAACTGGGGACTAGGAGAACTAGGGACAAGGAACTAGGTGGAACTAGAAGGGGAGAACTTGGGACAGAGGGGACTGAGGCCCGCGGAGGCGGGCTGGGGAACAGGGAGGAACTGGGGACAGAGACCCGCGGAGGCGGGCTGGGGACAGGGAGGAACTGGGGACTGGTGGGAAAACATCTGGGCCGCTCTGCAGAACAGAGGAGAGGGTTAATATTCAAAAGGGAACAAACAGAGCAGATGCAGAACAGTCCAAATAAACAAGGTAACAAAGTAATAATATCTTCGTGTGACAAACACACAGGGGGAGATGTAATGTCCAAAAATACTATCTAAGTGAGAACAAAAACAGAGTGGGAGATGAAATGTCCAAACTACTAACTAAGTGAGAACTAAGGAGGCAATACGCTGGGTGAGTGACATCACAATCAAAACTCACCCAGGCGTATGCGTAATGGTACAGGAACAGCAGCGAGACGGGGGCAAGAGGCATTACGCTGGGTGAGTGACATCACAATCAAAACTCACCCAGGCGTATGCGTAATGGTACAGGAAACAGCAGCGGGAACGGGGGCAAGAGGCATTACGCTGGGTGAGTGACATCACAATCAAAACTCACCCAGGCGTATGCGTAATGGTACAGGAAACAGCAGCGGGAACGGGGGCAAGAGGCATTACGCTGGGTGAGTGACATCACAATCAAAACTCACCCAGGCGTATGCGTAATGGTACAGGGACAGCAGCGGGGCGAGGGCATCGCCACCGGGTGGCTGGCTGTCCGAGCCGAGGAACAGAGTGCTGGAACAGTGGCGGTGGCGAGGGTGTCGTCCACCGGGTAGCCGACTGTCGGAGCCGAGGAACAGAGTGCTGGAACAGTGGCGGTGGCGAGGGTGTCGTCCACCGGGTAGCCGCTGTCGGAGCCGAGGAACAGAGTGCTGGAACAGTGGCGGTGGCGAGGGTGTCGTCCACCGGGTAGCCGCTGTCGGAGCCGAGGAACAGAGTGCTGGAACAGTGGCGGTGGCGAGGGTGTCGTCCACCGGGTAGCCGCTGTCGGAGCCGAGGAACAGAGTGCTGGAACAGCGGCGGTGGCGAGGGTGTCGTCCACCGGGTAGCCGCTGTCGGAGCCGAGGAACAGAGTGGCGCGCCACACCTTGGTGTGCACGTCGGAACCGAGAGACGCCTCGGGGTGCGTCTGCGAGGAGGAGTGTGCCAAGCACGAGGATCCTTGGAAGATGCGCGTTGCGCGCTGGAGACTGGAGAGCGTGCCAAGCCCTTGAAGATGCGCGTTGCGCGCTGGTGACTGGAGAGCGTGCCAAGCCCTTGCAGATGCGCGTTGCGCGCTGGTGACTGGAGAGCGTGCCAAGCACGAGGATCCTTGGAAGATGCGCGTTGCGCGCTGGAGACTGGAGAGCGTGCCAAGCCCTTGAAGATGCGCGTTGCGCGCTGGTGACTGGAGAGCGTGCCAAGCCCTTGCAGATGCGCGTTGCGCGCTGGTGACTGGAGAGCGTGCCAAGCCCGAGGGTCCGGGAGATGCGCGTTGGTCTAGATGTGCGTCAGGACGAACAGCTGCGCTGGGGTCTGCAGTGGAGCGCTGGGGTGCCTCCCGTGGAAGTACAGGGAGCGCAGAACAGTCTCCTCCACAGGCTACGGCGACAGCAGACGAAGGCTGGAGCAAAACATCTCAAGGCTGGAGAAATCCATATACAGCATTGGTAGACCAGAGGATCTCCCGAAAGAGTCTAGATGTTAGAGAATATGACTCAGCATGAATACAACACGACCCCACGCCGAAACGAGGGGAAGAGCCCTGGTATTTAAAGCCCACAGGGGAACTAATTAGCCTGCCACCACAGGTGCGAGAGGTAATTGATAATAGTCCAGGTGTGGCCACTGAGAGTAAACGAGAGTAAAGAACGAGAGGGTGGGGGCTAGAGAGAGTGAGTAGGGAATTCCTAACAGTAGGCTTAAAGAAGACAGAGAAAGTTGGTGAGCAGCGGACAAAACCTCACACTATCTACTAACGTATTCTTGCTCTCTCTCTAGGTTCATGACCACTAATGACTTCAGAGCTTCAGAAGGACAATATGCTGGATGAGGAAGGTCTTGGCCATGCTGCGATGGCTCCTAGAGGACAAGAATGGAGGTGCAGGACCTGGCTGTCAAATGGTTTGTAATGCTACAGTATAAATTATTGTATTACCCATCACACTCACCATCAATGACTCCACCATCACCCCCTCCCCCCTAGTCCGCAACCTCTGTGTCATCCTCGACCCCACCCTCTCATTTGACCCCCATGTCCGCTCCATTTTCAAAACTTCATATTTTTACCTCCGCAACATTGCCAAAATCCGTCACTGCCTCTACCCCCTGCTGCTGAATCCCTCATACACGCCTTCATCTCCTCCCTCCTGGACTACTGTAACTCCCTCCTCACTGGCATCACCTCCCGCTCCCTCCATAAACTGCAGATGGTCCAAAACTCAGCCGCCTGCCTCCTCACTAACACCCGGTCCCGCGAACACATCACTCCTGTCCTCCACTCCCTCCACTGGCTCCCGATCAAGGAACGCATTAACTTCAAAACACTACTCCTCACCTTCAAAGCCCTCCATAGCCTGGCCTCACCCTGGTCTCAAACCTTTTACACCAAGTACCACCTGAGAACGTAGCTGGCTCTCCAAGTACCACCATATGGCCGACGTTAAAATACAGTATTCAGCTATGCACAGTTTTTGACTTGACTTGACTTGACTTGACTTCACGCAGGAGGCAAATGTATTCCTAATACCATTATTTTGTTACAAAGACTTAATTTCCTGCATTCTGGTGCAGGAATGTTTGAATTTTTACCATTTAAATTCCAGTGTTTGTGATGGGCATCACAAAGTATTGTATATATATAAAAAAAAAAAAAAAAAAACCCATATTCAATACATTTTGAATTGTAACCCTTTAAGTGCCAGTTTGTGTGATGGCATCACAAATTATTGTTAAAAATTATTATTATTGTTGTTGTGGTATGGAAGCAAATGAGTGACAGAAGTATTTGAATTTTATCAGACACCGAATTTATAGCATATAGCAAAATAATTACTTTGAAAACGCGTATCTGAATTGAATTTATAGCATTGAAAATAATTACTTTGAAAACATGTATCTGAATTTTTTCAGACATCGAATTTATAGCATTGAAAATAATTACTTTGAAAACATGTATCTGTTTTTTTTCAGACACCGAATTTATAGCATTGAAAAGAATTACTTTGAAAATCATGTATCTGAATTTTTTTGCTCCGAATTTACCTTATGTGAAATAAAAATTCAGTGTTTAAAATTCAATGTAAAAAATTCGAATGCATAATAAAATTCAATGTAAAAAAATTTGATGCATAATTGCGGTGTATAAAATTCAATGTAAAAAATTCGATGCATAATTGCGGTGTATAAAATTCTATATAAAAAATTAGATGCATAATTGCGGTGTATAAAATTCGATGTAAAAAACCATCATCCGGGCTGCGTGAATCCTTTCAGCAACTGGCTTGTCCTTCCGCGTTCCCGTTTGGCGCTCTGATTGGCCAGGTCATGTGACATGAGCGCCAATCGTGGGACGGCAAGTTTTTGCAGGGTTAAGCTTAGGCACTCTTTCGAAGTTGGTTAAGGTTAGAGTTTGTCTTAGAGCGTGACGGCAATTTCTTTCCACGGTTAAGCTTAGGCACTCTTTTGAAGTTGGTTAGAGTTTGTCTTAGAGCATGGCGATAGAACGGCAGGTAGTTTGCAGGCTGTTCGACGCGGAAATGGGCAAACACGCTATTGGGCGCACATGTCACATGACCTGGCCAATCAGAGCGCCAAATGGGAACGCGGAAGGACAAGCCAGTTGCCGAAAGGATACACGCATCCGGGCTGCGTGTATACCAAACCAAGCCGCATTTCTCGGAGACGCTCTCTGATTGGCACTGACTGACGCTCTCTGATTGGCCACTGACACGTTTGCCCAATCCGTGACGAGCTGTGTCTTTGCCCATTTCCACGTCAAACAGCCTGCAAACTACCTGGCGTTCTATCGCCATGCTCTAAGACAAACTCTAACCATAACCAACTTCGAAAGAGTGCCTAAGCTTAACCGTCGAAAGAACTTGCCGTCACGCACTAAGACAAACTCTAACCTTAACCAACTTCGAAGAGTGCCTAAGCTTAACCAGTGTAAAAACAGGCGTCGGCCAATCAGAGAAATCCGAGAAATGCGGCTTGGTTTGGTATTCACGCGTCCGGGCTACCCAGACAGGATAAGCAATCGAGCCTGGATGCAATCGAACTGACTTCTGGCCTATCACTGCACGGCTTTGTCAGTCATGTGATCACACCAACCCGGGAGAAAGATGGCGGTATATACATACGGTGGGGAGAGAAATATACATACGGTGGGGAGAGAAATATACATACGGTGGGGAGAGAATATATACATACGGTGGGGAGGAGACTGTACATTAGGAGGGGGTGGGAGAGAAATATACATACGGTGGGGAGAGAATATATACATACGGTGGGGAGGAGACTACATTAGGAGGGGGTGGGTGGGAGAGAAATATACATATGGTGGGGAGAGAATATATACATACGGTGGGGAGGAGACTGTACATTAGGAGGGGGTGGGTGGGAGAGAAATATACATACGGTGGGGAGAGAATATATACATATGATGGGGAGAGAATATATACATACGGTGGGGAGGAGACTGTACATTAGGAGGGGGTGGGTGGGAGAGAAATATACATACGGTGGGGAGAGAATATATACATATGATGGGGAGAGAATATATACATACGGTGGGGAGGAGACTGTACATTAGGAGGGGGTGGGTGGGAGAGAAATATACATATAATAGACAGTCTCCTCCCCACCGTATGTATATATTCTCTCCCCACCATATGTATATTTCTCTCCCACCCCCTCCTAATGTACAGTCTTCTCCCCACCGTATGTATATATTCTCTCCCACCCCCTCCCAATGTACAGTCTCCTCCCCACCATATGTATATATTCTCTCCCCACCATATGTATATTTCTCTCCCACCCGCTTCTAATATACAGTCTCCTCCCCACCGTATGTATATATTCTCTCCCCACCGTATGTATATTTCTCTCCCACCCACCCCCTCCTAATGTACAGTCTCCTCCCCACCGTATGTATATATTCTCTCCCACCCCCTCCTAATGTACAGTCTCCTCCCCACCGTATGTATATGAAAAAAATCAGATACATGTTTTCAAAGTAATTATTTTCAATGCTATAAATTCGGTGTCTGATCAAATTCACTCATTTGCTTCCATACTGTGGCTCTTGTTGTATTTTGTTATCTTGCTTTCCTTCTCTCTCTTCTCTCTCTCTTCTCTCTCTCTTCTCTCTCTCTTCTCTCTCTCTCTCTTCTCTCTCTCTCCATCTCTCATCCTCTTCTCGTCTGTCTTCGTTCTGTCGTTGAATTTGTGGTTCGTTCTTTTTATTTGCCTTTTTCACTTTTCGTGTAGGGCAGTAGTTCGGTGAGTGGAAGTCCCGTCCCCTCCACGTCGGGGACCAGCACGCCTCGCTCGCAGCACGCCTGATTCCTGCTGGGGCCACCCATTGTGAAAGATGTATGCAGTCATTCCAAAGCACTTTATGTCCTAGTAATAGAGCTGTGCTATAGAGATGCTGTCATTCATTCATAACCAAACCAAAAGACATTTATAAACAACGTCTTACTAAATGCAGGCTTTTGAACGGCCATATCACTTGGTTTTTGTATTAATTCTCCTAAAAAATTTTGCTAAGCTAGACTAACATGGAAGTTTAAGTGAAAGTACACACTTGAGTAAAAGTCAAAGTTTCTACTTTTAAATGTACTTAAGTAGTCATCCTTACACAGCTTGCACAGGGAGAGATCTTATGTCCCATAGGTGATGAACAGAAGTAAGCTCAACACTGCAGTGATGAGTGCAATTATTGGTTCTGTGTTTCAGGTTCATGGTAGAGGGGTCTACAGTCAAATTGTGAACTTATCATTTAACAGCATCATAATTTTTTTTTGCTGTTTAGTGTTAGTCTCCTTGTATTTAAAGAAGGCTAGACGCCGCAGAGAGGGAAGACGACACACTGGAGTGGCAGGAGAGTCCAGACTGACGAGAGGTCCTGTCAACCAATACGGGTATGTGTAGGGGTGGCAAAACAGCGTCAGTGTCCTCTCCATTCACACTCCATTGGGAGCAATTAGGGGTTACAGGGGCACTGCCATGCTAGACTAACTTAGGTTATTTGGATTGAATGTTTAAATTATGTATAGATTTTGTAAAATATAATTTCCCCCAATAGTATTGAGTT
Source organism: Notolepis coatsorum (assembly GCF_963971535.1). NCBI lineage: Eukaryota > Metazoa > Chordata > Actinopteri > Aulopiformes > Paralepididae > Notolepis > Notolepis coatsorum. Next base: position 192,946,355 of record NC_140167.1, on the reverse strand, counting down.
AACCTATGATTCCTTCCTATCCCTAGGTGTGTGAGGTGGGGCCCAGCAGACATACCGGACGGGGAGATAGAGGAAGCCTTGGGGGATCTGCGGAACATCTACTCAGGCATGCAATCTACTTTACTTTTGGTGGGGCTTTTCTCCCACTTTGGCCTCCTGACAGACACTGATGCCCTTCAAAAGATCCAAGATGCCCTGGGTCAGAGAGGACGGACCATCCTGCAGTTCTGCCAGAAACTGGACAACCCGGAGATCAAGGAAGTTCTGGCCAGATATGATCCAGAGGCTTCAGAGAAGACTCCTTATGGTGTACTTCAAGGAGCCTATGGAGAAACTGCTGCTCGGAGTTGATGTAAGTTTTATTTATTTAAATATTTGAAATGCTAAACGAGTGATTACAAACCCTACAAACACTGTGATAGACCCTCTAAACTGTGAGATGCCAGTGTTTTTTCTCCTTTTCTGTGTTTTATTTCAAAGTAGGTCTACACATGGTAGTCTTTTTTCAAAGTAGACTACTTTTTATTTTATAAATGTTCCACAAATAAGGGAAGGACTCAAATATACCTGAATAGTTCAGGGTTTTATTTCAAAGTCGGTCTATAGACACCAGTGTTTTGTCTCCTCTGTGTTTTATTTAAAAATAGGTCTACACAGCCAGTATTTTGTCTCTTCATAAGAGTTTGAGGTTTTCCTTTGTTATAACAGGTAAAAACAGCAATAAAAAGTCAAAATTATGCAACAAACTGTGCTATAGCCTATAAGTATAAAGTATAATAAATCGCAAATGACTTTGGGCAATTGTCAGACGTTTTATACTAAATGTGGGGTATGCTTGGGGATATATAAAACGTTATACACTGTGTTATCTTCATTTTAAGGGTAAATAGGTTGTGCGGCTCCCTGAGCATTTTATTTTGTGGGAGGGGGGAAAAGTGGCTCTTTTGATAGTAAAGGTTGCTGACCCCTGGACTAAACACTCAATGCTGGAACAAGAAGCTCTTATAATTTGTTCAATGTTCTCTCCTTTTCAGGCAGTCCAAAGAACACAGTAAACAGCTTTTGCAGCCTCCTACTATGATGGTAAGTAATCAAGAATGTGTCTTTTTCCAAGAATGTGTCTTTTTCCAAACATGAGTGATCGTATAGGAAAAAGCATGACAATGAAGTCGTCATTTAAGTGAAAATGCAAAAAACATTATCCTACAGGCGAATGCAGATTGTGGAGGAGAGGCCCCTGGTCTGAGTTCAACTGGCCTGCCCTGTTCCAGGAGAGTGTAGTAATTAAAAGTGTACAGTATGCGTTGACATTTTTAGCTGTGACCACTCCAGCAAAGGTCTCTTAGGAGGCTTAAAGGAACACGCCAACTTTTTGGGAAATTAGCTTATTTGCCATCTACCTAGAGTTGGACAAGCAGATGCATACCCTTTTCTTCTCTGTACATGCATTAGGCTTAGGGAACAACCGCGCCATTAGCCTAGCTTAGCGTCATTCACTGGAAGTAGGTGTGTCAGTGTAGCCTAGTTCCCAACAGTCACAAAATACGTTTTTTTTTTTTTTTACTGGGCTTTTGAGGTGATGAAATCACTGCGGTCAGGCTGCAGCGGTTTGGCAAAAAAAATGTCAGAGTATATATCCAGGGTTCGCACAAGGTCCTTGAAGTGCTTAAAATGCTTGATAAAAAAATTAAATAAAAAAGTCAAGGCCTGGAATTCCTTAAACAGCCCATTTTTTATCAAGGTCCTGATTGGCTGAGGACACAGCCACTAAGCCAGGGTGGTGCAGCAGTGAGGAGAGTAGAGTTAGGCAGAAATATCAATTTGGCCAAAAGATTACTTAGGTAATTATGCTATGAGGCTAACTGATCAATCTGCTTGTCTAACTCCAGGGTAGATGGCAAATAAGCAAATTTCCCACAAAGTTGGTGTGTTCCTTTTTAAAGGAGAAGTCCACTGAATAACACTTTAGAGAAGATTATTTCTAATTATATACAATGGTAATTTCTTTTTTAATTCCATTTATTTTTGGGCTTCCTGTATTTCTCACCCATCGCAATTTAGTTGCTATGCCAATTCCCTTCCTGGTTGTTGCACGCGTTGCCCAACTGTCGGCCTGGGGAGGGTACAGTACATGTGGAGTCGCCAGCCGCTTCTTTTCACCTGACAGCGAGGAGTTTCACTTGGGGAACGTAACGCATGCAGAGGTTCACACTATCTCCCCCAGATCCCCTGTAATTTTTGTGACAGATGGTCCAGTGTTAAAGCAACAAGGGCTTAGAGGCCAAGCTTGGTATTGCAAGTCACATGGCGCTTTGGGAGCTCAGCCCATGCATGCATTTTACCCTAGGGATCGATAGGAGCCCCGCATTTAGTGATCTAGGAGGCAAGTATTTTGTAATGAGATCGGATAGATAGAGCAATCTCAAAATTAGAAAATGAGGCTCATCATGCTCGCAAGCCACCGTCTAAAGTCTAATTGTGTTCTCAGAGGGATGCCACTGGTGATCTACACCTCTACCAGAGGCCAGCAGCCAGAGGGGGGGACCCTGCTGACCACAAGGCCATTGAATCATCCTATGCTGAATTGACATGGATGGCATCTCCCTTAAGCTGATTGTGAGTATAACTTGCATGTACACATGGAACAAAATAAGCACCCGTCAAACGCCAATGGCGTGTAGATTTCCTCTTTGGCTGGTAAATTACAGAGGCTACTCGGCCACTCTGGCGTGTAAAATAATTGGGAGCCATATGAGCATATTAGAGTATTATATCAAGGCTATACAGTGCAAGCATTTCACTCACATTTGCCTCTAAAAATAGATTTGTGCAAACCGGGAAAATCATTTAGGAGCACAGTGTGCGAGTAATAGTCTTGCATAGTGGGCGTCTCAACTGCGCAATTGTAATTTCATAATAGAGACGGAGCAGCGTGGACCAGCTCTGTAACAACTCATCTAGAGTCTGCAGCAGTTCCAATTGTCTAACATGCTTTGCATCCTCGCCAGTTATACCCACGTAATAGTATAGTATCTGCTAACTGAGTACTCCAACTAAGCTAACCTGCTAACGCTAACTACTGCTAACGCTAATCACTGGGGATGCTCATAGGCATAGTGGGGGAAGAGAGGGCTGATAATCTGTGTGTGTGTGTCGCTCTCTCTCTCTCCCTCTCTCCATCTCTCTCCTGAACCTATTTCATTCAAAATGATGATATTGATGGACAGTAGCTATAGTATATAGCTCACTAGCTGTAACAGAATAATTGTATTAATTACTATTGATTAACTATTATTCAATAGCGTTTAAATGATAATGAATTAAATAATTGTATAAAGGATTTTCCATGTTCTGTCATCTAATAATATATTCCATTACCTTTCCTATCTGTATCAAAGTCAAAATGTTGGTATTGTGACAACAGTACAACATACAAAAGCAGCTTGACAACCAATATCCTTTGTGTCTAGTAGGCATGGGCCAATGTCTGATTTTGGTGATATGTGCTATTGTACAGATGTTGACCGTTAGTATGCACACGCACGCACAGTATAATATGCATGTAATAAATAGTTTGTTAATAAACTCTGTTACTTGAAAAATGTTCACTGTGCTCCTAAATTTAAATTTTATTTAGGAGCACTTGTGCTCCCTGGGAAAAAGGTTAGCGTAGAGCCCTGTATATAGTAATAATAATAATACATGGCGATATACTAAAAAGCTATTTCAAATTTTTGGCTGGTAAAAAAATCTGCCTGGCTGGTAGTTTTTTTAATCTACCAGCCACCTTGGCTGGTAAGCCAAAAAGTAAATTTTGTTCCCTGCATGTACAAACACACCCACTCTATCTATATCTCTCTTCGAGCACATGTCATCATCATCAAACCTTTATTTAATTCTTGGGAGAACAAACAGTAGGGTTGTAAAAAAAAGTGTAAACATCTTCAAATCATTATTAATATAATTTATATTAATATAGGCTATTCAATTGAATTTCCTGTGAGCTAACCTCAAAAGTGAAAGTGGCAGCAGCATCAGAGGAGTTTAGTCCATGGTTCCGTCCCACTAGTGGTAGAAGCCCTGTTTACCACGAGCAACCTAGTGGTGTCTCACCTGCGGTAGTGAGAGGAGATGAAGGAGCCCCCCTCCCAGCAGCAAAGCAAGAGGGTCTAAAAAATACACCACTATCACCTTCAACATAGTATAATATTTGTATTGCGTTTTTGAAGAGGACAATTGAGTAACGCTTTAGTTTTCAGACACAAGGGTTAAGAGTAGTTTTGGACTTTGTGCGATGCCTGAGTGATTTCCCCAGCCGTTTCTTTACCCATGTATGTCTATGGGAAAAGGTATGTTTGCCCCTAAAAGTGTCACATGACGATCAATACCGAGATTGGCTACTCGCTCAAAATGTTTCACAGCCCCGGTGGCTTGGTATCCGGTGTTGTGAATCCACGTCTTCCTTCTTTTGGTGATTCAATTTTATCTTACAAGGACGTGCATTAGGTGCATGTTTTTATTGCTAAACAAACATGCAACTAGCACTCTCAAAGCTGACGGTACTCTGTTCACATTTCCAAAATGTGTAATAGTGGCAAATGTCGTTACAGACTATTGAATAAAGTTTGAGGAATGGTAACCCATTAAATCCTACTTTTCAAGGACTTTCCAGTGAATCATAGTGTCCTTTTTCTTCATTTTCCCAGATGCACCATGCACCAAGGATCCAGCTGATTACTGCCAATCTGGAGGATTCTGCTCTTCACTTGTGCCACCGATTCATTGACCTTTTGTGGTGTGGTATGTTTTGATTTGACTTAGTAATACACTGTATAGTTGGGATTCTGAATTAAACAGTATAATGTTCACACATATTATGGAGCCCCCAGGGGTCGGGGGAATATTGTGGAAAACAATATAAAACTGAAATGGTAAAGCTAAAAAACTGTAGACCTGACCACAACCCCCTCGGTTCAACAGCACAATATGTTGCTTTACTACTTGGCCATTATGTTATGTTCAATGGACTGCACTTATATATAGCAATAGCGCTTTTATCCAAAGCGCGTATGGCCTCTCATTCACCTATTCACACACATTCACACACCAATGGTGGCAGCTGCCATGCATATTGATCCATAAATAGTGTTTAGATTGTACTTCTATATGTTTTTAACTTTACATACTGTATTTAAACATTACATTTGAACAAACACTGCAAGCTAAAGTTTTAAATCATTTGAATCTGTTTTATACAGCACACTTGCTTCCAAAATAAAGCAGTTTTACAATCCTGATCGTTTGTTAACACTTGAAGCTTTTTGTTTCTAACAATCTGTACAATAAAAGTGTCTGTCTGATTAACTTTTAGTGGTGCCACTTTATTGAAGGAGTTTGATTGTAACAACTTAGGAAAAATCTGTAAAATAACAGTGTTTCTCTGCTGAACTTTGAGTTCTGTCACTTAATTGAAGGAGTTTGATTGTAATAATTATGGGAAAACCTGTAAAATAACAGTGTTTCACTGCTGAACTTTAAGTTCTGTCACTTAATTGAAGGAGTTTGATTGTAATAATTATGGGAAAACCTGTAAAATAACAGTGTTTCACTGCTGAACTTTAAGTTCTGTCACTTTATTGAAGGAGTTTGATTGTAATAATTGAGGAAAAACCTGTGAAATAACAGTATTTCAGTGCTGAACTTTAAGTTCTGTCACTTTATTGAAGGAGTTTGATCGTAATAATTTAGGAAAAACCTGTGAAATAACAGTCTTTCACTGCTGAACTTTGAGTTCTGTCACTTAATTGAAGGAGTTTGATTGTAATAATTATGGGAAAACCTGTAAAATAACAGTGTTTCACTGCTGAACTTTAAGTTCTGTCACTTTATTGAAGGAGTTTGATTGTAATAATTGAGGAAAAACCTGTGAAATAACAGTGTTTCACTGCTGAACTTTAAGTTCTGTCACTTTATTGAAGGAGTTTGATCGTAATAATTTAGGAAAAACCTGTGAAATAACAGTCTTTCACTGCTGAACTTTGAGTTCTGTCACTTAATTGAAGGAGTTTGATTGTAATAATTATGGGAAAACCTGTAAAATAACGGTGTTTCACTGCTGAACTTTGAGTTCTGTCACTTAATTGAAGGAGTTTGATTGTAATAATTATGGGAAAACATGTAAAATAACAGTGTTTCACTGCTGAACTTTGAGTTCTGTCACTTAATTGAAGGAGTTTGATTGTAATAATTATGGGAAAACATGTAAAATAACAGTGTTTCACTGCTGAACTTTGAGTTCTGTCACTTAATTGAAGGAGTTTGATTGTAATAATTCTGGGAAACATGTAAAATAACAGTGTTTCACTGCTGAACTTTAAGTTCTGTCACTTTATTGAAGGAGTTTGATCATAATAATTTAGGAAAAACCTGTGAAATAACAGTGTTTCACTGCTGAACTTTAAGTTTTGTCACTTTATTGAAGGAGTTTGATCGTAATAATTTAGGAAAGACCTGTGAAATAACAGTGTTTCACTGCTGAACTTTGAGTTATGTCACTTAATTGAAGGAGTTTGATCATAATAATGTAGGAAAAAACCTGTAAAATAACAGTGTTTCACTGCTGAACCTAACCTGTCAATTAACAGTGATTCTCTGTTCTCTGGTTCTCAAATAATAAACAGAATTATCTGTAAATTTATTGCTTTTCCACTTTATTTTAATTAGGGTATTTCAATGTAAATTTTACACTAAATCTCTGTCGCCAAGCTGCCAGACTTTTACCGTTTTTTTACCGATTTTCTTCTTACAGTGTACACAAGGGCTGATTCCTATGTTAAGGGGACAGAAGAAGACAGGCAAGTTGTTGTTTTGGAGAATTTCTTATTCGTCATCCAAATAAATGAGCAGTCGGCCATTTTGGATGCATTTTTACCAGTACACACATCAACTTATTGGACCTGCACTAGATAAGACTTCAGGCTATGGAACCGTTATGTTTTCCAGCTCCTACCTCTCAGCTGGAACTTAAAAACAGGCATCTGGCAACAAGTAAACAAACGTGAGTGAATACAACTTTAATTCCAGTGTGTTCAAACCTCTGTAACTCTATTACATTAGCACTCAAAGTGATTCTTCACATGCATGTGCTGTAAGTGGTTAAAGAATAAATCACAAATTACTTTGGGTATGCAATCGTCAGGCGTTCTATGCTAAATGTGCCCTATGCATAAGGGGTTAAAGAGCTGCAACATAATCATAGCCAGGAGGATGTGGGCTGGTGCAGAATCAAAATGGGCCGACACCACATCACTCTCAATCATGCTGTTGTTTTTGTATCATGATGGCCAGTCCACTGTTGGTTCAGAATGAAAAACAACGGATAGTAAAGCTGTCTGGAATAACAATTAAACTCTCAATCTAACTCAACGACACTACAATAAATGCAATATAAGACTTGTGAGTATATTGCTGTACTGTGTGTTCATCAGTGAGTCGCTTCAAAGCACTGGTTATCCCTGAACACTATGGGTAATCAAATACTATGGGCTAGATCCACAAAGAATGGATTGCACGGAGCAAGTTGCACCCTTACTTACAATTCATTATGAATTGAAAATGGGGGACCCTGATGTAAACAAGACGAAAGTCTTTCTCTGGTCTGCATCCCCTTAACAATGAATGAATGAATGAATGAATGAATTATTTTATTTCGAATGTTTACACATACAAATAAATAAACATAAAAAAAAATTCAATAAATTTTTTTACAAATAAACAAACGAAAAGGATAGTTTTGAAGCCGAAGGCTTATAGAGCAACATACCCCTAATTCAAAAACGAATTCAAAAAAGTTAAAGTTTGCAAGATAAAACCAACAAAACAAAAAAATCAACAATCAACAATCAACAAAAACCGTTCCCGAAAAGAACATAAGCCAACATAGGAAAATCAAAACTTAATCTGCAATACCAGAGTATCATGGTAGGGTAAAACAGATTGTAGGTTAAATTTGACTATACACTTCTACAACCCTGTTTTTAAACATATTTTTAAACTTAAAAATACTCCTGCTGTTATTTATTTCAATACAATTGTGTGTATTGAGCTGTACTGTATTGTACCCATTCTGCAATCTGTTAATAAAACTTTCATTCAATCAATCAATCTGCACAGTGATTGATTGAATAATTTTTTTATTAACAGATTGCAGAATGGGTACAATACAGTACGGCTCAATACACACAATTGTTAAGGGGATGCAGACCAGAGAAAGACTTTCGTCTTGTTTACATCAGGGTCCCCCATTTTCAATTTATAATGAATTGTAAGTAAGGGTGCAACTTGCTCCGTGCAATCCATTCTTTGTGGATCTAGCCCTATGCCTCCTGAACACCAGTCTACCAGCCAGCCATCCAATCTTATATATTCTTTACACAATTCCACACCCTTAAGGGTATATAGTACCACATATTCCCCATCAAGACCAGGCTCCGGACCTGGGGCGACAGGTATTTTGCTGCAGCTGCACCCTCCCTGTGGAATGCCCTCCCCAGCCACATCCAGACTGCCAACACCCTACTGTCCTTAAAACAAACCTCAAAACCCACCTTTTCAACCATTAACTGTTTTTTGTTTTGTTTTGTTCTGTCTTTTGTTGCTTACATTGTAAAGTGTCTTTGAGCACTGTAAACATGCTATATAAATGTAATGTATTATTATTATTATTATTATTATTATTATTATTATTATTATTATTATTATTATTATTATTATTATTATTATTATTATTATTATTATTATTATTATTATTATTATTATTATTATTATTATTATTATTATTATTATTATTATTATTATTATTATTATTATTATTATTATTATTATTATTATTATTATTATTATTATTACTATTACTCTAGTGTGTCTTTGTTCAGCAAACTGAAATTATGTGTACCCTTCCAACAAGGGCAATGACACAGCATTGAGGATCCCAACACCTGCAAAGATGAGAGCCACCCATCCTGTAGTAACACTGACAAAGAGTCCTGCACTTCTTCCATGGTGAAGGACCTCAGCGGTGCCCCACATCCCGATCACTCCCCTCCCACAGACGGTGAGGGTCAGCCAACTAGAACACGAGTAAGGGGCTGGCCCTCCAGAACCATTGATCCAGCATTCCCAGATGTTGTAGAATTGATAGATGATGATACAATGCTGCATCAACCCAGATCCAGGGCCCTCATTTATCAATGCTACGTATGCACAGATATATGCGTAAACCGTGCGTATGATCATTTCTAAGCAAAGTGTGGGATTTATCAATATGAACTTGTGCTTGAGATTGTGTGTACAGCTACACACAGCTCCGACCGTGTGTACATGGCACCAAGTGGTAGAATAGGAAAGCTGCAACAGACGGGATAAGCTTCCATGGATTAGTTTCAAGACCGACGTATTCGGTACGACCCGTAATTAATTATAGTTAATTGTAAAATTAGTGTAATTATTGTCAAACCCTATAAATAGCATTTGGAATAGGTATTTCCGAATGAATGCAGCATGGTTTATCTTGCGTTATCGGAAGACTTGTCATGGATATGGCAGTCTATTTGCCGAGAGAACATAAGTAGAGTCCGCTACCCGGGACACAAATTGGAGCATGAAACAACGTGCACGAATGCCATTCCCGTGCACATTCAAGTCCTCTCCACCCTGGGAATCTTCTCAGCATGAGATTGGAGATCGCTCGGGCATTTCCCAACATCATCGGAGCAATAGAATGTCAATGTACCCATGTAGCTGTCAAAGCTCCATCAATCAACAAATTCAGTTATGTGAATAGAAAGAGATTCTACTCGGTCAATGTACAGATCATCTGCAATTCGTTCATAGTGCAGAACAGTTCTGTGGGCCTTCATCTCCATGGAGACGCTGTTGAAGACGGATGGCTTATTGGTGAGCGTTACCCATTCAGGTCTAATTTTATTTCATTCAATTGTAATGTTATTACTGGGGTATCTGTAATTAAAATATCACTTAAATGCAGGTGATCGGGGTTATCCAATGAAGCCATCGTTAATCACTCTGACCAACCCAACGACCCAACAGGAGCGCAGTTATAACGGGCTCACGCTCGCACAAGAGCCATAGAGTGCATTTATTTTGCAGTATACAGTAAACGCAAGTGCAAAATAGTGGTTACGAGTTTGTATTCTCCACTGGGTTGCACAGGTAGCAATTTGCTTCAGTGTCTTGTTCATTTCAGTCATTACAGTGCGAATGTCAGGTTAGCTTGTCAATGTGCTGGTTCTGTATACTGCGTCAGTCAACACCATTAGACTCTCCTTCCTCCTGGGTGTCCACTGGAATGGACAACTTCATTGGATTTATTTATTCTCAAAAAAATATTTAAAATCATACGATTAAATATTGTTTTTAATAAAAAGCTGAATATTATTTTGTGTGTCATGTTTCCAAATAAGATGGTTCACAACGAAATGTTTTCTACCTTAAATTTGTTCATTAGATGACCTCCGTGATCAATCTCGCTCTCAGTGAAGTTTATCTTTACAGTTTGCGTATAGCCATTATTCCACATTCCACAAACAGGCATGTTCCCATGGGGGTATTTAATTAACATATATGGTTGATTAGGGGCAGTTCTGTAATCGTGCACGAGGATAGACGGTAAGAACAATTGGTATTTATCAACACAGAGTGTGTGAAGGACCTGTGCACGCATGTTTGATAAATCCCGATTTTTCTGTGCGTAGAGACATTCTAAATTCTGTGCGTAGGAACAGAAATAGAACACTTTCTATACATTATTGATAAATGAGGGCCCAGGGCTTTATCTCCAGTTATCTACGGCATGAATGTCTCACAGGTTGAAGGCTTACTGGAACTTGTATTCCATGGTAAATGGTAAATGGGGCATTTATCCAAAGCTCTTTACAATTTTGTTCCTCACATTCACCCATTTTTTCACACATTCACACACCGACGGCAGAGGCAACCATGCAAGGTGCCAACCTGCTCATCAGGAGCAATTCATGGTTAAGTGTCTTGCTCAAGGACACTTCAACACACTGCCCGGGAGGAGCGGGATCAAACCGGGAAGCTTCCGATTACCAGACGACAACTCCTGAGCTACTGTCGCCCCCCCTAAGGTCTGCCTTGGCTTGCGTCATTGGACCTGAAAGACAAATATTTTCACAATGCGGTGACTCACGGCCACTGGCAATTTCTACATTTTCTTTCCCAGAGCCAGAAGAAAAGTGCTCTAGAACTGAGTCAACTATTTAGGCATGTACTTCAATGCAGTCTCTATGATGGCAAGGCTCATGGAGCCCAGGTAGGAAGTGCTACTGTATGTGCATCACTGGCCAAAGCTCTGGTGATGGCTCCTGGGTACCATGGCAGCAGCCCGTCTGGGACGCGTGTATGCTTTACCCAACAGTTGTGTTTCCGGGTGCGAGTTTTGCGCTCTGATTGGCCAGGTCATGTGACATGTGCGCCAATCGTGGACAGCACGTTCTGCGCCTATTTCCGGGTCTAACAGCCTGCAAACTACCTGCCGTTCTATCGCCATGCTCTAAGACAAACTCTAACCTTAACCAACTTCGAAAGAGTGCCTAAGCTTAACCAGTGTAGACACTTGCGGCCCCACGATTGGGCGTACATGTCACATGACCAGAAATGACCTGGCCAATCAGAGACGCGGAAACACAACTGGGTTGGGTAAAGCATTCACGCGACTGGGACTGCATCTGGGACTGCTTCACATGCGGCTTCTACAGTCTTGGTTCATACGCCAGAAATAGAATATGTCAACTCAGAAATAGAGACTGCTGACAGTTCCCCAGTCAATGTTGGCAGAGTTGACAAGTTCAAGTTTCAAGTTTGTTTATTATTTGTCATAATAAAATACAGAATACTTTATGATGAAATGCTTGTTTCCGTATGAGCCCCTGAGAGTGTGCTTCATACAAAAAAGAAAAAAAGTAAGTAAGTAAGTAAGTACAAAAAAATAAGTAAAGGAATGTTGAGTCAATATACATATATACAATATACAATACAGAGTAAAATGAGTAACAGTGAGGTACAATGCAGAAATGAGGTACAAAACTTAGGGTAAGGTGCAAATGAGGTATGGATGTAGTGCAAATCTCTTTAATAATAGATAAATATAAAGTGTGTTAAAGTGTCTAAAGTGAGTAAAGTGAGTGATAAGGTGAGTGTTTGTTTACATACTGGAGGGACGAGGCCATCAGTTCCCCAGTAAACATTGGCAGACCTGGCATATTGGAGGGTCAAGACCATCATCAAAGGAGGCTGGCAGAGTATCAGAGTTCATGTATGCACAGACACGTCTCAGTTAGGCTGGCAGTTGCCTCTCCCAAGCCGTGGGAGGGAGATGGCCACTGCAGTATCACCACATCAAATTACTATAATTGATAGTGGTTCGTCTGGGGCTGCAGGAATCCATTCCCCTAAGAAAAGGGAAATAATATGTTCTAGTCAGAACAGACAGCGGGTCAGCGGCCATTAGGGCAGAGTTCACTCCCCAGCTCTTCTCAGAGAGGCAGTGCGATTGTGAATGTGGGCGGTCCCGAACCTCAGCTTGTTGAGAGCCCTGCATATACCGGGTCTCCTCAACAGAGGAGTAGACATCATGTCCAGGGTAGGCCACTCAAATGCGGAGTGGTGATAGTTTCAGAAAAGAGGAAGTGGGATGTGTTCACCTCCAGGGAGAACCCATTATGCCCACTGAAGGCCTTCGACAACCTCCCACTGGGGATGGATGCACTAGTGGGCTCCTCACCCTCATCCCATAGTCCTATCCCTCAACACGGTAAAAAAGGAGAAGCTGGTGGCCAGACTGACATTATGCTGTATGGCATGGGGATACAGCTACTGTCTGGGCCCCCTTGGCTGATCCCTCGATTAACCTCTTAAACATGCGGGCCGTCATGCACGCTTGCACACGTCACAGCACTTTGCGCTCATCTGCCGACTCTGGGCTGCATTTCTCCCGGTCATTCAATACATTGTTGGAAACTTGAATTTGGCGCCTTTCGATCGTCACCCCACTCAACATATTGCGTGCTTCCAATCTCGAGTTACAAGACGAAACATCCGACGAGCGCCATTTGACAAGCCATTCGGACAAGTGACCACGTCCTGTTTGCCCCTGTCCTGACCGGACCAATGACCCCAGACGATGAAGATTATTGACCGCCTTTGTAGCCAAGGAGCGTCTGCACCGAACGCGTTCCCAGACGAGCACTGAGAGTGGGGGAAGGTGACACAAGAAGACGAAGAAGTCCATTGTTTTGACGAGAGCCTCTGAATGAATGGGAGCAGACGGCCATTTTGGATAATCATGCCGAACGTTTACTTCTGTGTGTTCAAACCTCTATTTTATTAGCATTCAAAGTGATTCAGAATGTTACCTTTCAAAAGAGACCAGACTCATGCATGTACTATAAGTATAAAGTATAATAAATCGCTAATTACTTATGCAATCATACACATTTAAATAAACTTCAAAAGCCTATGCGGCATTGGGCTTTGTTTGAGAAGTGGTGCAGGAGAAAGGATCCTCTGTCATGTCAGGTTACCCATTATTCTTGCCTTTCTTTTGTACAGGAATTATTGGATAAAGACTAATCACACTCAACCATTAAAATCATAGCATTTTCCATCTCTTCACAAAGGTTTCAGGGAGAAATCAGTATTTAACCATCCTCTGTTTAAAAGATTTCTCCAGGGCGCAAGGAGAATGGACCTGTTGTCAGACAGTAAGCCCCCCAAATGGAATCTGTCCGTAGTGCTGAACGCCAAGACAGGGGCTCCCTTTAAACCCATAGAGGATATATCCCTAAAGGTTCTATCTTTGAAATGAGCACTCCTCCTAGCGGTCACTCCTCCTAGCGGTCACTCCTCCTGTGCTCAAAATGGATCAGCTACTGATCTGTTATGGGGGGAGCCAGCCAAGACATGGCTCAAAATAGAGGCTAGCACACTTCTTTCAGATGCAATTAGCCTAAGTTATTCCAGTAGTTCAAGTTCAAGTTTCTTTATTAGTTGTCATACAGAAATACAGGATACTTTTGTATGAAATGCTTCTTTCTGTTTTGCTCCTGAGAGTGTGCTAGGTAAAAAATAGATAATTATACAAAGTATAATAAGTATAAAATAGAAAGTCAAGTAGTTAAACAAGTGTAAACAAGACAAAATGTTTCAATATACATATGTACAATATACAATGCAGAGTAGTTACAATACAATATAAATGGGATGAGGTAAATGGGATGAGGTAGCTTGTGGTGCCACCTTGTGGCTGGTAAGGTGCAAGGCTTGGCTATGTGCAATAAGTTGCCAATAATATTTAAATATAAAGTGTGTTACTGTCTAAAGTGTGTAAAATGGGTGCTACAGTGAGCTGTCCATTTAAAGTGGGTGTGTATACGTGTGGGTGTGTGTGCTGTGAGTGTGTTTATGGTTATTTACATAGTGTTAATTGTCATTGACATTGAGCATCCTGATGGCCTGGGGATAGAAGCTCTTTCTGAGTCTCTCTGTACTTGCCATGAGACTCCGGTATCGCTTGCCTGACCGCAGCGGTTCAAAGAGGCAGTTCTTTGGGTGGCTAGAGTCTTTTATTATTCTCTTGGCCTTATTCTTACAACACTTGTTGTAAATGTCTTGGAGAGTGGGAAGCCCACCTCCAATTGTGCGTTCGGCTGAACGGGCCACTCTTTGCATTACGGGGTTGAACTCATAGAGTGGAGAGGTTGAGGTGTTTCATTGAACTTCTTGCTGTTTAGCAGAATGAGGAGTCTTGCCAGCCAGCTACCTGCCCAGCTTAGACTTGTGTGATACATAGGTTCAGCAGGTTTTTTTGCTGCAAATGTTACCCATGATACGCCTAAAAATACATACCTAAGTAAATGGAAGATTGCTCCACTTCTACAAGGCCCATTTGCATGTTCTTGGTATCTACGGACATCTATGGATCTCAGAAATGTTTCATAATGTAGCACTTGAGCTGTCAAACTTCATTATACTAGAATTGATATATTCTGAATCAGGGCAAGGTTGGGTAGGTCAGATTCTCGCACCTCTCTCTCGCTCTGCCTCTCTCTCCCTCCCTCTCTCTCTCTTTGCATTTTCCTGCCAGAGATGCTGTCCCCAAGAGATGCCACCTCCTCCCTCGTCGCTCTCCCTGGGTTTCCTCATCTGACCTCATCGACCCCAGCTGTCTAATCACACTCTAATCACACCCACCTTAGTCACACTCAAGTCAAGATCGGCTACGTCCTCATATTCATCCTAGTTCATTAATTAGGCAAGCAGTCTTTGTTCTGTACATCAATTATCAGTTAAATACTATTATATCATGGTGTGGTGTCTCAAGTGTTAAATAGCTCTACATTCCCACAGACATCACTGATCTGGTCAGTAACATGGCTCTCCCAGTCCCTCCACTCTGTAGTAAACTGTTACGAATGAGATAACATGGTGGGCCCATGTGCAGTGCAGAACAGAGGAGACGGGATGCAGGAGTTGATTTTCACAAATAAAACAATAGTCTTTATGTTGAGTAGCACGCGAACACGTATAAACGGAACAAACAAAAGGGGAGAAAGCTCAGTCTCTACAAAACACGACAGTAAGGTGAATACACGAAACGATAACATAAACAGGGGAAAAATAAAGGTGGAGAAAGCAAGTCTCCAAAAAAACGTATTTAAATAAACGGAATACAAAACAAACAATAACGAGACGTAGTTGCAGGGAAAGCTAAACTTTCCATAACAGGTTAAACGCGGCAAGGTATGAATGACACGATAACTATAAGCAAACACATATCTTACTTATCTCTCATGGCAACGAGGAACGATAAGGCTTTAACATGAATGCATAGTACTTACAGTTCAGTGAGCTACCCCTGTGTCCTACCTGCCAGTCATAGCTGGAATCGCCCCAGCCAGACTCCGACGTGATGCGGCTACCCTCACCCTAGCAAGAAAAGCCCAGAAGTACGACTGGCACATCCTGCACAAAGCCACAACAACACCGGCACCACCAGGCAGGCTAACATCTCGCCATCCCTACAACAAGGCAGCACAAGAAATGCTACAGTCTATTTCTGAGGACTTGTCCAGAGACGCCTGGCTGGCAGCATCCTGGAAACGATCATGGGAGTCGGCTGGGCTCTCCCGTATCCAACGATACATCCAGGACCCAGGAGGTGGTGTACAAGGAGACGATTTGCTACACCATCTATGGACCTCGCTGAACCGTCTACGCACTGGAGTCGGGCGCCTCAAGTCTTCCATGAATGTGAGTGTGTCGAGCCTGAACAGACTGCCGAGCATATAATCACCGGCTGCCCCCTCTACAGCCCGCCCTCAGAAGCTGGTCTTTTCGACGTAGGACCAGAGACGAGGGCGTGGCTGCAGGACGCAGAGTTGGCCATCTGATGATACACGAAAGAAGAAGAAGAAGTGAGCTACTGACACAGATGAAACACACATAAGGGTATAAGAGGACACGACAAATACACCAGGTAACAATTACCGTAATTAATGCAGGTAGACATAGATGTACCCACCAGGGAATGCTAGAGGCCCGCTCAGCCACTATAGAGCAAACCCCCAACGGTACAGTAAACACAAAATACATTTTCTGGTATCCCTTCCCACTTTATCCAATCAGGAGAGAAAATCCTAGATATTTGTACTTATTTAAAGAAATGTTGCCAAGCCAAATGAGCTTTATTTTACACATTTGCTCGTTTTTATTTCTTATTTTTGTCAGACCATTTTTGCAGTGTGGAGTTGGATTGGATAATGTGAGAACGGGATACCAGAAAATTACCAAACACTCTATATCAGTGATGGCTGTTGGAATGTAGAGCTATTATTTTAACATGTAGACCACTTATTTTAACAAACAAAAATACCACTTACAGCATCTTTAAACTGCAGATTGCCACATTCAGTTGAGGGTATTTTCAACCATTTGAGTTCAACAATTCTACACCTCCTGCCCTTTTGTGGAACACAGTCTACAATCTCAGAGGTCTTCGGTATCTCGACGGATGACTTCATGCAATAACGCTGTCATATTATGGTTCAGTCAATTCTTATTGTGCAATGACCTGTGAAAATATGCTAGCATTAAACGTGACCAGATTCCCGCTATTATCAGGTTATCTTTTTTCATATTTTCTTTTTTTGGCATTTCATTGTATCCATGATAGACACATTATTACACCTAACCTCTGAATTATCATGATCCTGCATCATAGTTTCAGGGTTGCCTCTCGCTACAGAGATGGGGAGCAGAGAAATAGTCCTATTTGTGTAAATTGACTCTCCCACTGGCTATCCTTTCTGTCACGCACCATCTCATCTGAATCAACATAAAGCGGCATTACATAATGTACATAAGAAAACATTTGTGGTAATTTTATTACAAAATTCCAAGCAAACATGTTACTAAAATGCAGGTATGTTGTCCTTCCATGCCAACAAAATGGATGCCACCTGTTATTTATAAATATACACACAGCAGGGCACCCAAGTGGCGACCCATGTGTAACGCGCTGCGTCGCAAAGCGGCCGACCGGGGTTCGATTCCCGGACCCGGCGTCCTTTGCCGAATGTCTCCCCCCCCGCTCTGTCTCCCGTTCTTCCTCTATCTCTCTCTCACTACCGGACTGCCCGGTAGTACAAACAAATAAAAAGAAATCTACCAAAAACACAATAAAAAAAAATATACACACAGCAGGTACAACCTCATTTTGACAATGCTGAATGGTTGATATTATGATAGAAATCTGGCTGGTCCAGAAGATAAAGTCCCGTTCCTCTCAGTGTGTACTGCATCTGTTCCCTCCAGTGTGTACTGCATCTGTTCCCTCCAGTGTGTACTGCATCTGTTATCAAATCAAATTAAATCAAATGTATTTATAAGGCCCGACAACACACGTTAATGTCCCCATGGGCCGGACACGTCTTCCTTAAACAAGTCAAGAAGAAACATCACAATAAGTCAAGAACAAAACAAAAACACCATGAAGTCCAAAAAAATTTAAAATAAATAAATGCAACACTCCCAGACATACCCCACGCGAAGGTAAGGAAAAACTCACTAAAACCTAGCAATAGGAAAAAATGCACCACAGGCAATGTGGAGGAGAGAAACCTTAGAAGGGCCGTTCAAGGGGGGATCTCCCTTCTTAGATGTCGGTGATAGTAGTGTTGCAGTAAAACAGGTGAACAGTTGGTAAGCATGCACTCATATGAGTAGTGAAACACAGATAAGTGCATGCGATAGCAACTGAACATTTTGAAAGATAGAGCTGATAGTGGATCTATTTGACACAAAGGGGCGACGCAGTGTGTACTGCATGCATCTGTTCCCTGTTCCCTCCAGTGTGTACTGCATCAGTTCCCCCTCCTGTATGAACAGACATGAAGCGAGATATGAAGAATTGATGGGGTGCATGCGCCTGGTTTACCTACACTTGTCCTGACTCAGAAGATCAGTAATGGGTATAGAAATATCAATTCAAGTATAATGAAGTTTAAGTGCTACATAATGAAACATTTAAATGTTTATGTTTTTGCTCCAGCAGTGTAAACACTATACTCTGATACAGGGATTGTACTCTGATTAATTGCATGTGTCCGGATGGAATTCAGTACTGTATCTACAAAACCTTATGTTTAATAATCTTCCCTTTATTAATTAGCTTAGATTTTTTGTACATGTGATCTCTGGGACTGTACTTACAAATCGGTGCCAGTTTCAATTAAATGCTTTATCTCTATGCTGTGTCTGCATCATCACGTTGTAATCACAGGTGACATATTATCGGCTGCTTTCTCGCTAGCATTGCAGATTAGGTCAGTGACATCTGGCCATTTAGTGTTAGCAATGTGGCTCTTAAAATTAGGCTAGTTAACAAAACATATAACCCTCCTGTGTATCGTAATTTTACCTCTCAGCCCACATGCAGTTTAATGGACAATATATGGTAACCGGAAAAGGAAAACACAGTTCATTTTTGCCATAGGCGGAGGAAAAGGGAGCCGGGGTTTGTCAAAATGGCGGCAACGCGTGAGAGGTCTATGAGCTGTCGGGAAGAGTAGCAACTGAGGTTGTGTAGAATTCCAGGCAGCACACGAACAGGAGAAGTATTTGCGGGAGGCATGCTTTCCAGTGTGGAGCAGTGGTGGAAGAAGTACACAGTTCCTTTACTTAAACGAACACGCCAACATTTTGGGAAATTAGCTTACCGTCTTCTCCAGAGAGAGAGACAAGAAGATAGACAGGTTCCTCTCTGTGCGTTCAGTAGAAAGCTATCTGGCTGCAAGTTAGCCTAGCTTAGCACAATGAATGGAAGCGGACTGTGCCGGTTAACCTTCGGGAGAGGTGTTAGTTGGACGATGCCTAGGCTAACCGGCACTGTCCACTTCCATTCAAAGCTAAGCTAGGCTAACGTGCAGCCAGATAGCTTTCTACTGAACGAGAAGTTCAACCATGATTTAGACCAAACCCTATTGTCTGTAACTGCAGAAAACGTGTGCGAGGAGATAGGCAATTATTGGCA
This sequence comes from Notolepis coatsorum, assembly GCF_963971535.1. Lineage (NCBI taxonomy): Eukaryota > Metazoa > Chordata > Actinopteri > Aulopiformes > Paralepididae > Notolepis > Notolepis coatsorum. Next base: position 192,926,725 of record NC_140167.1, on the reverse strand, counting down.
GGAGGAAATTCCCATATGGAGTGGACACACACTTTCTGTTCTGAGAGTTATCTGTGGATGTTGTACTCTACTCTGGTAAACAATATGTTTCTTCTTCAGATATACTGTTTCTTGCAACTTGGACGGAAATAAAGGTGCCATGATGCCACATGTCCAACAGCCCATTATCCCCTTATCGCCCGGCATCAAACCTGCTGGCTCAGACTGCATGCAGGGTTGTCGTCGTGACATAGAGAGAGAGAAAGCTGCACACCTATAGACAAAAAGGAGACCGCTCGATCATTTGGCCAAAGAGAAAGGTAGTTCAATGCAGAATGGTACACAAACATAGACAGTGGTTGATTCTTTGCAAAACCAGTAAGCGAGCCATCTGTGAAATATGCAGAATTGCATGCTGTCAAACAGCTTGTAACTTTCTCCAAATGTGGAGATGAGAGCTTTGCAGGGGTGTAAAAATTACCCAAAAATTATACTTAGGTGAAAGTATGGGTACCGTCTCAAAATCGTACTCAAGTAAAAGTCAGAGTATCTGGCTAAAAACACACTTGAGTAAAAGTCAAAAAGTGTCTACTTTTAAATGTACTTAAGTACAGTACTAAAAAGTAAAAGTAAAAACTTTTTTCTGACTGTCTATTCTTCTGATAGCAGGTGTTTAATCAAAGATCCACGCTTTCTAGTCTTGCACAAGTACCAATCAGCATGGGTATGGGGGGGTTAATTTTCTATTGATGGCGATTTGATTGGCTGTTTTTAAATAAAGTGCGGCCGCAGGATTAATAGCATTAACGTTAGTTCGGCCAGAGAAACAAATATACTAATTAAAATAGTTGGACCTGCAAGATTTGTACTTTGTACTTTGTAGGTCTGCATTTTAAATGTAAATATGTTTTTTTCTCTGAAATGTAATTGAGTAAAAGTACAAGTATACAAATCTAATAATACTCGAGTAAAGTACAAATCCCAAAAAACAGTACTTAAGTATTGTAACGAAGTACAATTACTCAAGTACTTTACACCCCTGCATGAGACTAGTGGTCGACCGATATGTGTTTTTCAATGGCCGATGCCGATAGTTAGAGAGTGCGTGCGCCACTCCTGAGCAAACTTCGGAATTTACACAAACTTGACAGGAGAATGTGCTTATCTCCAAGCAAGCTCTGACCCATGTGTACGCACATTTCTGGTGAAATGAGAAACTGCAAACCTACTGGCAGAAGCGTGAAACCAGAGAAAGGTTTTGAAATGTACACCATAGTGAACAATATATATATATATCCGATATCGCAAAACCCCTCAAATATGTTGCACAGTCCAATCTGGAATCATACTCAATTGTATCTGTCATCGCTAAACAATTGCCTACTTGCATGTTATGAAATTGATTCTCATAAATAATAATGTGGACAGGACAGCGTATGTGACAGCGTAATTGCTCAATGCAATGATCTCTGAAATGTGTTGACTGTTGTGCATGACATGATTACTTAAGCTATGTGTAGACTAATATATTTATGATAAACCATAAAATGTGCTACACAGAAATAGGCTGTTGTTGGTGGTGGTGTCTGTGTCTGAATCAGAAAATAAATGGCACTAATTGTGTGCAGTCGAAAGAGAACTGCCTCATTGTTTGATGCAGGAATCAAAATTGATAGGACACATACATTATTAGAGGCTATATAGGCTATTTATAAATCACTGTGTATTGATAAATAAAATACTCTGACATTCTGGATGGTAGGCCACATCATCCTTTTAGGGCTATGTTTAAACTGATGCCATGTCCAATGACCTACTGGCCAATGACCTGCTGAGAAGACCTACTGACAAGACCTACTGGCCAATGACCTGCTGAGAAGACCTACTGACAAGACCTACTGGCCAATGACCTACTGACAAGACCTACTGGCCAATGACCTGCTGACAAGACCTACTGGCCAATGACCTGCTGACAAGACCTACTGGCCAATGACCTGCTGAGAAGACCTACTGGCCAATGACCTGCTGAGAAGACCTACTGGCCAATGACCTGATGACAAGACTTACTGGCCAATGACCTGATGACAAGACCTACTGGCCAATGACGACAAGTAGCTCATGAGCTGCTTCTGTCTACCTGGCTGTCCTGTTGGACCTCTGTCCTGTTGGATCTCTGTCCTGCTGTCCTGTTGGACCTCTGTTCTGTTGGACCTCTGTCCTGCTGTCCTGTTTGACCTCTGTTCTGTTGGACCTCTGTCCTCCTGTCCTGTTGGACCTCTGTTCTGTTGGACCTCTGTCCTGTTGGACCTCTGTCCTGTTGGATCTCTGTCCTGTTGGACCTCTGTTTTGTTGGACCTCAGTTCTGTTGGATCTCTGTCCTGTTGAATATCTGTCCTGTTGGACCTCTGTCCTGTTGGATCTCTGTTCTGTTGGATCTCTGTTCTGTTGGACCTCTGTCCTGTTGGACCTCTGTGTCACACTGGGCCGAGTGCTACAGAGACGTACCAACAGGAACCATGCATGTAATATTCTGCCACTTAGACACCTTTCTGGGGATGCCGACACTGTGTCCACCAAACAACATTTTTGTCTGGCTTCCACATTCTCTATTAGAATCTCTATTATAATCTCTATTTTAAATTTCGTGAAATTAATTTTCTTTGCCTTCTTTGCAAGGTTTGCCGTCGTTTTCCCTATTCGGGCTGTATCGATTTCTGTGAATTGGCTATTTATTGGGCAATGGGCATTAAGAGGGTGGGACAAGACAGGTGCTCATGCGCGCAAAGTTTTGAGTTGATTGTGATTTATAATGGGGAACTTGCCGACATCTGCAACCGTTGGTTGCAAATCTTTCCTGTGACAAAATGGCATCCAATGTAATAAAAAAAGTCAACCAACGAACTAGATTCTTGTACCGGATCTCCTCTCTGGTAAACAAGAATACCCTGAAGACTCTGGCAGGAGCACTCATTCAAGGGTACTACGACTATGCTTGCACCTCATGGTACCAAAGCACCTCAAAGGCGCTAAAAACAAGATTACAAACATCACAAAACAAACTAGTCAGACTACTACTTGACCTTACCCCTAGAACCCACCGCACCCCTGCCCACTTTGACAACCTAGGATGGCTTAGAGTAGACGACAGAGTACAGCAACTTGCAATGGGCCTGGTCTACAAGATACACTATACGACTAAGGTACCCATGTACATGTCAAAATACTTCCCAAAGGTCAGTGAATACCACGACCACAACACCAGAGGAAGCTCAACAAATCATGTTAAACCCAGATTCGGCTCAAACAAGGGACTAAACACGTTTCGCAATTATGCCACATCAATGTGGAACGCCCTACCCAAAGCTGTAAAGGAATGTGAATCCCTACCCACATTCAAAACCGCTCTTAAAGAGCACCTACGGGAGGTTGCAATTCGAAACTTGCCACCGTAAATGTCAAAACCCCCCACCCCCACCCCCTCCTAATAGACATTCTCCTCCCCACTGCATGTATATATTCTCCCCCTCCAAATGTACAGTCTCTTCACCACCGGATGTATATTTCTCTCCCACCCACCCACCCCCTCCTAATGTACAGTCCCCTCCCCATCATATGTATATACTCTGTCAGGATCTATGAGTAACAGTACTGTATATTTGGATACCGCATATGTCACAAATGTATCAGTACTAAATACCTATATGTCCCTATGACATAAATGTCATGTATGTTGAGTATGTCATAAATGTCAATATGAATTGAAAATGGGGGACCTGATGTGAACAAGACAAACGTCTTTCTCTGGTCTGCATCCCCTTAACAATTGTGTGTATTGAGCCGTACTGTATTGTACCCATTCTGCAATCTGTTAAATAAAGTTTTCATTCATTCATTCATTGGCACGCAAATCCTAAGCAAGGTTTTATAACGAGGGCCCAGGGCTGCCCATGGCTGATATTGCTGATATGTTTTTGCATCTGATTCAACAATTTAAAAAAGAATAACAAATGCGATACAAAATTATCTCATTCATTTAACATTTATTTAACTCTGTCTGTGCAGCGCACACACACACACACACACACACACACACACACACACACACACAACACGTAAAAAATTGATTAATCAATTAATCTAGTCTATCACTACACGAGACAATCAATTAATTCATACATGAGATGTATCGGGAGTGTGTCACCACTCTCTTGACTGAAATAAAAAGCAAAACAGTATGCATGGCCCAGCTCCAATTTCAGAAACTTGGAGTTTTCAGCACCATGGACAGTGACACTTCATATTGAGCTAAAAGGTTTGAACACCACTTGATAACTTCAATCAATATTTGAAAAAATAAAAATAAAACACTAACCTTCGTACTGTCCTATACTACCATACGCTCCTCCTACTATACTAATATGTCTTATGTCCATGCACTCAACACTGCAGCACCCATGTTTCAGCACTGTTTGATGAACATTGTTACTCAGCTGAAAAAGTTGTACCCTTCATGCTGACTTGTCATACAGAACTTGTAAGTCGCTTTGGATAAAAGCATCAGCTAAATTACAAGATGTAAAATGTAAATGTTAATTAATGATACATTATATAAATGCATTACCTGAATCTGTTTCTTTCTTTACCATCTTCTTTATGTGAGAGAACCAGCAGCTGACATGCTGATGCAACTCTATTTCTAAGTGAAATGACTGCTTACGCCTATAGATGAAACCTATTCAGCACGCACGGGCTGCCAGCCAGTCAACAACACACATTTTGAAAGTTCACATGAATTGGTACTTGTTCATGTGATATCACACTGGAATGACTGACAGCCACACACACAAAAAAGGCCTTCAAAGTCTGCAGTAAATTTGACTGCACTGCATGAGGTTTAATAATCATTGTGGATGTAAACATAAATATAATAAGTAAACATAAATATATATATATATATAAGGACAGTAAACATAGAAGTGCTTCATTAATTAGTCGTTTAATTTACTACAGTACATGTTATTGAAAAGTGATCGCTGGATTCTGTATTCGCCCCCATGGAATCATCACGCAGCAGGCACTCAGGGAAACACTTGCATTGAGGAGGAGGAAGCGGGCGGTGCAGGAGCTAGCGAGACCCAAATGAGGTAGATTTATCTCAAAGCCCCTGGATTTCTTAAAAAATTAAGCTTAGAACCTGTAATATCTAGCTGTTGTAACGTGCCACCTGTACATGGACTGTTCTCCCCTGCTCTACCTCACCCTGTCTCAGTATGTGTGTTCCTTGTCTCTCTGTCCCTTAACTCATTCACGGCCACTAGCTTTCACCATCTGCACTGTTTGGCGCCAGCGTTAATGATAATTTTAGCTATGTTTGCAGACCCATCATGTGTTCTGTATTATAGCTATGGAGACAATATGGCTCATTTTTATACGATTATAAAATTAGGTACAGTCCATAAAAAAGAAAGGAGAGATCAGGTGGTTGGCCTCCTTAAAATGCCTTGCTACATGACTTTTCATATCCACCCTCTTGATGGAATAATCATTGTGGATGTAAACACATAGTAAATATATATATGGATAATAAGCAAACGTAAAAGTGCCCACTTCTATGTTCTGTCATACATCAGCGTTCACTTCCAGAATTTCTTTTTAATAAAATGTCTTGTATTACAGGCGATACTGGTTTTTATATCCATTAGATTACCACTGACGGGTGATTGTACCACTTTGTTTTATTAAGCATTTCGTTTATTAGGATCCCCAATTAGCTACAGCATTGCAGTAGCTATTCTTCCTTGGGTCCACAAAAAATTGACAATGTGACCGCAACATACTTATAACATAACAAGTAAACATGACAAAGGACTAGAGCACATACAGACATGTTACATCATAACATTACAAGTAAACATGACTAACGTGTATTCAAGAGCTAGAAGAACACGGAATATTGACTGGTATCTCAATGGAAAAAGCATAGGACTCGACTAACAGGATGTTGTGACCAGTCTTTTATGACAGGGTTGATTGGATTGGAAACAGCTGATGGCCTGACTCCCCACACTTGGATCCACTCCTGTTTGATTGAGACAGAGAGCGAGAGAGTGGGGGAAAAAACAAGGGACACGGGGAATGTAAGCCTGGTGGCTTGGAGGTGCATGACAATGACAAAGGACTAGAGACTTGGACTAGTACACTACACTACACTACACTTAGCAAATGATCTCAATACCTTCTATGCGAGGTTTGAGGCTGTGAATAACAACACCAGGCTACAAGCCACGGCAATGGGGGGGGGGGGGGGGGGTCTGCTCATGGAGACTCAGTGTTCAGGGTAACAGAGCATGAGGTGAGGCGGACCTTTAAAAAAGTGAATATCAGGAAGGCAGCAGGACCGGACGGCATCCCCGGCCGCGTCCTAAAAGTCTGTGCCGACCAACTGGCCCCGGTATTCACTGACATCTTCAACCTGTCCTTAGAACAGGCTGTCATCCCCACCTCTCTGAAGAAATCCACCATCATCCCTGTACCCAAAAAATCTACGCCTGCTTGCCTCAACGACTACCGCCCTGTAGCCCTCACCTCCATAGCCATGAAGTGCTTTGAGAAGCTAGTGAAGGGCTACATCTGTTCCTCCCTCCCCATCAACCTGGACCCCCTGCAATTTGCATACCGCCCTAACAGATCCACGGAGGATGCCATAGCCCATGTGCTGCACACAGCAGCATCACACCTGGACAAGAGGCAGGGGAACTATGTGAGAATGCTGTTCATTGACTACAGCTCAGCATTCAATACCATAGTCCCCTCCAAACTCATAGCCAAGCTCAGGGACCTGGGCTTGAACTATGACCTCTGCCAGTGGGTCTTGGACTTCCTGACGGGCAGACCCCAGGTGGTAAGAGCAGGCAACTGCACCTCCTCATCCATCACGCTCAACATAGGGGCCCCCCAGGGCTGTGTTCTGAGCCCCCTCCTCTACTCCCTGTACACACATGACTGCGTGGCACAGCGGAACAACAACACAATCATCAAATTTGCTGATGACACAGTAGTGGTGGGCCTGATCTCTGCCAACGACGAGAGGGCCTACCTGGAAGAGGTAGAGAATCTGTCACAGTGGTGTCAGGAGAACTGCCTCTCCCTGAACGTCAGCAAAACAAAAGAGATGATTGTGGACTTCAGGAGGTCGGGGGTCAAGGACTACAGCCCCCTCAGCATCGACGGGGCACCGGTTGAGAGAGTGAACAGTTTCAAGTACCTCGGAGCCCACATATCCGAGGACTTGACATGGACCACACACATTGACAGTGTTGTGAAGAAGGCACGACAACGCCTCTACTTCCTCAGGCTCCTAAGGAAGTTCAAAGTCAGTCAGAAGATCCTTAGGAACTTCTACTCATGTACAATAGAGAGCATCCTGACTGGCAACATCACCTCCTGGTTTGGGAATAGCACTGCACAAGACCGTAGCAGACTACAAAGAGTGACACGTTCAGTCGAACGCACAATTGGAGGGGGGCTCCCCACCCTCCAGAACATTTACAACAAGCGGTGCAGGGGGAAGGCTAAGAGAATCATCAAGGACTCCAGCCACCCGAACAACTGCCTCTTTGAACTGCTGCGGTCAGGCAAGCGATACCGGAGTCTTAAGGCGAGCACAGAAAGACTCAGAAGAAGCTTCTATCCCCAGGCCATCAGGCTGCTCAACGAACAATAAACACTATGCAACAACCATCAAATGCACACAGCACACACATCCACACGCACACACTCACTTTAAACAAACAACTCACTGCAGCACCCACTTTACACACTTTAGAACACCTAAACACACTTTACACTTTATATTTATTGGTAAAGGATTTGCACTACAACTCGTACACCTTACTGTAAATTGTACCTAAATTGTACCTCATCCCATTTCTGCTCTGCACTATATAGTATTGTATATTAGTACATTACATAGTATATTGTATATTGTATGGTAACTCAGTTACTCCTATTCTGCATCGAACATTGTACATATGTCTATACTGAACACTGTGACCTCTATTTTTACTTCTATTTTACATGCTATACTATTTTATTTCATACTTATCTTGTCTAGCACAGTCTCTGGGGCATAGCATTTTGTATAAAAGTATTCTGTACTTCTGTATGACAACTATTAAAGAAACTTGAAACTTGAAACTACACACACACACACACACACACACACACACACACACACACACACACACACACACACACACACACACACACACACACACACACACACACACACACACACACACACACACACACACACAAAACATCAAATATTTATTAATCAATTAATCTAGTCTATCACTACACGAGACAATCAATTAATTCATACATGAGATGTATCGGGAGTGTGTCACCACTCTCTTTTTTTTTAAACTTTATTTCTTTATTTCTTTATTTTTTAGCATTTAAACCACTCTCTTGACTGAAAAAAAAGCAAAACGGTATGCATGGCCCAGCTCCAATTTCAGAAGCTTGGAGTTTTCATCACCATGGACAGTGACACTTCATATTTACATTTTACATTTAGTCATTTAGCTGACGCTTTTATCCAGAGCGACTTACAAGTTCTGTACGACAAGTCCTCAGGAAGGGTACAACTCTATCAGCTGAGTAACAATGTTCATCAAAGTGTTGTGTGTTACAGTGTAGGTTAGTTTATTAGACAAGTGCATGACAGTAAGGTTAGTTAGGGTTAGGGTTAGATATTTTTTAATTTATTTTATTTTATTTCAGATAATGGTTGAAGAAGTGCGTTTTTAGTCAACGGCGAAAGATTGGACGGGTTTCGGCTGTCTAACTGGGGTGGGTAGTTCATTCCACCATTGTGGGACAAGGACTGAGAATAGGCGACTTCTCTTTGATGACCCTCGCGGAGGTCTGAGGCGGCCAGAAGATGCAGAGCGTAGGGGTCTTGAGGGTGTGTAGTTAGAGACCATTGACCGGAGGTAGGCGGGAGCGGTTCCCTTTGCCGCACGGTATGCTAGGTCGAGGGCCTTGAAGCGAATTCGTGCAGCAATGGGGAGCCAGTGCAGGTCCCTAAGAAGTGGGGTGACATGGGCCGACTTCGGTAGGTTTGAGATCAGGCGGGCTGCTGCGTTCTGAATGAGTTGAAGAGGCTTGGTGGCAGTGGCCAGAAGGCCAGCAAGCAGTGCATTGCAGTAGTCGAGGCGGGAGATGACTGTTGATTGGACGAGGAGTTGGGTGGCTTCTTTTGTCTGACGTTGCTCAGGAGGAATCTGCAGGTTCTGGTTGTCGCTGCGATGTGAGCAGAGAAGTTCAACTGGTCGTCAAGGACAACACCAAGGTTCTTGGCGATCACAGCTGCATTCTCGACTGTGATGGAAAGGTCGGTCCGGGGGGAGCATTTGGCCGGCAGGTGGAGCAATTCTGTTTAGCTTAGGTTCAGTTTGAGGTGGTTGGTCGTCATCCAGGCGGAGATGTCGGACAGACAGGCCGAGATCCGCTCAGAGACGTGGATATCTGAGGGAGGGAAGGAGAGGAAGAGTTGAGTATCATCAGCATAACAATGATACGAGAAGCCATGAGACGTGATAATGTTGCCCAGTGATTTAGTGTAGAGGGAGAAGAGAAGGGGTCCTAGGACCGAGCCCTGGGGAACACCCGTCCGCAGGGGGCGGGTGTCGACAGGGTCCCTCTCCATGACACTTGGTAGGAGCGGTCATTGAGGTATGATGACAGCCATGTCAGCGCAGATCCAGCCACTCCCATTCCTGCGAGGGCCGCGAGGAGGATCTGATGGTTGACTGTGTCAAAGGCTGCAGATAGATCTAGGAGAATCAGGACAGAGGAGAGGCCTTTCGCTTTTGCATAGTGAAGTGCCTCTGTGACCGCAATGAGGGCCGTTTCTGTGGAGTGGCCAGTCCGGAAGACAGACTGATTAGGGTCTAGGAGGTCATTCTGTAAGAGATAAGCAGTAAGTTGGTTGTATACAGCACGTTCAAGTGTTTTAGAAAGGAAGGAGAGAAGAGAGACAGGACGATAGATGGTGGGGTTCAGGTTTTATTTTTTTATGAGGGGCGTGACTCTGGCTTGTTTTAGGGAGGTGGGGACCACCCCCAAGTTGAGTGAGGAGTTGATGGTTGCAGTTAGGAATGGGAGGATGTCCGGTGCTATAGTTCACCATTCAACACCATAGTCTCCGCCAGACTTCACACCAAACCTAGAAACCACACGCAGATGGACACTCCACACTGCATCCACACTAGATACAATTTAGTATATGTTTATATTACAGTATACTGTATTATATTTCGTAATACTTTATTGTTTCAAGGCTGCTATTTGTGCTGACTGTATTTAAATTGTTTTGTATGGCCATTGCTTCTGTGAGGTTAAGGAAACAAACAAAGATTGTCACTCGTGTGTACTGTCTTCAGACCGTGTGACAATACAGTTCTATTCTATTCTATATGTATGTATGTATGTATGTATGTATGTATGTATGTATGTATGTATGTATGTATGTATGTATGTATGTATGTATGTATGTATGTATGTATGTATGTATGTATGTATGTATGTATGTATGTATGTATGTATGTATGTATGTATGTATGTATGTATGTATGTATGTATGTATGTGTGTGTGTGTGTGTGTGTGTGTGTGTGTGTGTGTGTGTGTGTGTGTGTGTGTGTGTGTGTGTGTGTGTGTGTGTGTGTGTGTGTGTGTGTGTGTTTCCGTGAGGGTATACACCATCAGCCTATGCGGTGGCTGTAATTTACACTGCAGCAGAACTGTGTAAAGTAGAGGGCTTGTATAGCTACTCTGGCCTTAGGGCACAGGAAACCCATCAGACAACAATCAGCCTCCACAGTTTCTCCTTTTAGAGTCTGAGTAGGAATCTTACCAACTATTTGTCTCACAGAAAATAATAGGAACTGATGAAATACGATAAAACCTACTCCTCATTACCTACTTTTAGGAGAAGAAACGCACTTATTTGCTTCCTCACTCGGAAGCCCCCTCCCTCCCTCCCTCCCTCCCTCCCTCCCTCCCTCCCTCCCTCCCTCCCTCCCTCCCTCCCTCCCTCCCTCCCTCCCTCCCTCCCTCACTCACTCACTCACTCACTCACTCACTCACTCCCTCCCTCACTCCCTCCCTCCCTCTCTTACACACTTATTTGCTCCCTCCCTCCCTCCCTCCCTCCCTCCATCCCTCCCTCCCTCCCTCCCTCCCTCCATCCCTCCCTCCCTCCCTCCCTCCCTCCCTCCCTCCCTCCCTCCCTCCCTCCCTCCCTCCCTCCCTCCCTCCCTCCCTCCCTCACTCCCTCACTCACTCACTCACTCACTCACTCACTCACTCACTCACTCACTCACTGACTCACCCACTCACTCACTCACTCACTGACTCACTCACTCACTCACTCACTCACTCACTCACTCACTCACTCACTCACTCACTCACTCACTCACTCACTCACTCACTCACTCACTCACTGACTCACCCACTCACTGACTCACCTTTTAGGAGAAGAAACACACTCATTTGCTCCCTCCCTCCCTCCCTCCCTCCCTCCCTCCCTCCCTCCCTCCCTCCCTCCCTCCCTCCCTCCCTCCCTCCCTCCCTCCCTCCCTCCCTCCCTCCCTCCCTCCATCCCTCCCTCAATCAATATCTTGAATGAGCCAAGACAGTAACAGACTGCTGTTAGAATGCAATCAGTTACAGTAACTTACAGTGAGCAAACAATCAATCGTTTGCTTTAAACTGAAGCAGCATCATTTACAAAGCAATAAATGACCCAGGGCTGTTTCTCTTTTAAGCCTACAGGCCCCTCCTGGGGCCCATTTACCACTGCTTCTTCTCTTTACCGTCACTCTTTGAGTATTTGCGCTATCGAAAAAAGTTCAGCGCCGTCTGAAAGCGAAGGAGCTGAGCTTTTTTCACATATATGGCTTATTACAATAATCCAAAAGTTAGTTATGAAGTAAACACAAGTAGAATTCTACCTGCTTCAAGGTCAACCACCAAGGTAAAAATCCCGCCTAGAAAAAAGTGAGTAAAAAGGAGCCTAATCTAAAGGGCCAGGGTTCACAAACTTTATTACAGTTGCATAATAGTTTCACGTTCAAAATGTACATGTGCAAAGTTAAATTGATGTTCAATTGTTCAATTGCACAATTGTCTACATCACTAAAAACCAGTAAAAATCCCATTCCGATCTTTGTTTTTCTTGTCTAATAACAGTTTGATACACACTCAAAACATACAGTAAGTTCAAACAATAACAGATATTGAATTGATTGATTGATTGAAAATTGTATTAACAGATTGCAGAATGGGTACAATACAGTACAGCTCAATACACGCAATTGTTAACTCAATGGACGCCACAGCGATATACGTGATGTGTTGTTAAAAGGCAGACGCTCTAAAATATAGGAATACATGGCGGTGTTTGCAGGGCTATAAATATATTCTATATTATAGCTATGGATACAATACTATGGCCCATTTGACATCGACTATCTATCGTTTAATATGTTAAAGAAAACATTTTTTCATCAATAGATTCCCGTTTTATACCGTGGTGCAGGGCCGCCTCAGGGGGTGTGCGAGCAGTGCGGTCGCACAGGGCCTCGCGGGAAGGGGGGCCTCGCACAAAAAAAAAATATATATATATATTTTTTTTTTTTATTTATTATTTTTTTATTATTTTCTTTTATTTTTTATTTTTTTTTGCGAGGCTCCCCTTCCCGCGAGGCCCTTTTTCATCACAGACCTAAAATCTAGTTTTGCTTATATGCTTATATATTTCACATTAGACACGTTTGTAGAATGTGTCTGACTTGTTCCTGGCTCTGCGGCTGTGCAGATACACTATTGGAGCTCTGGGGCTCTGCAGCAGACATACTATTGGTTTCAACGAAGGGAGGGGTTACATGTGTACAGTCGGCCGGCGTGCGTCAGCTGCATTTGACTATTTCGCACGTGCAGCATTGGAGGTTGTGCCAGCCAAGACGAAGAGGACGGTCGTTCGGCAGATGGACTGAAGATGAAAGTTGTTGCATGTTAGAAAGTTCAGTCAGGCTAGCCATGTCGGCTTAGCTAAAGGCAGGGACAGCTAGTTAGCTTTAGCTACGTTATAATATCGAGTGCATTGGAAAAGGTTATAGCCTCATTGATTCATATTGATCAGGCTGGCTTTGTACAGGGTCGTCTAGCTTCAAATAACATGAGGAGGCTAATGCATGTCATGTCAAGGGCGGGGGCCTCCCATCATCCAGCGATGGCAATATTGCTGGATGCTGAGAAAGCCTTTGATCGAGTGGAGTGGAAATATCTGTTTTATGTACTACCTAAATACGGATTTGGTCCGGTTCTCATGAACTGGATAAAGGCACTTTACCATGAACCGGTTACGTCAGTCAGAACAAATGGTATAAGGTCTGATCCATTCCATCTCTATCGATCTACCCACCAAGGATGTCCGGTTTCACCGCACATTTTTATTCTTTCCCTCGAACCACTTGCCTGTGCTATACGTGCTCATAAAGAAATCAGTGGTATTCGTATTGGTAGTTGTGAGTATAAGGCCAGCCTGTTTGCTGATGACATATTATTAACACTAACAAATCCTAGCCATTCCATCTCTCAAGTTCTAAAGCTTATAGATACATTTGGTAAATGTTCGGGCTATAAAGTGAATTATAGTAAAAGTGAAGCTATTCCACTTAACAACCTAACTTTTCAATCACATCTGGGTTCTGCTCCTTTCAATTGGAAGCCAAAAGGAATTAAATACCTGGGAATTAAAATCCGATCTCCCATTGAAAAAATGGTTGAGTTAAATACATCTGACCTTTTAAAGAATATAAAGGAGGACAGCAAAAGATGGACAGTCTTGCCTTTATTCCTATGGGGCAGATCTGATATTATAAAAATGAATTTGTTACCAAGGCTAGCTTTTTTGATGTCCTCTATACCGTTAAAGTTCCCTCCTAGTTGGTTCAAAGAAATAAACAAATTATTTTCTGGCTTCCTATGGAACAACAGAAAACCTAGAATCAGCCATAAAAAACTTATAAAACCAAGAAGTAGTGGAGGAATAGGACTACCAGATATCCACCAGTATTACATAGCATATAACTCAAGATACCCCTTGCATTGGGCTTACAATAGTGTGAGACAGATTGGCAGCTGGGAATGGCTTGAAGAACAAATTATAGAAGAACATAACAAAGATCTATCTCTTTCAATGTTGTGGTATAACCCAAAAATCACTCCCAGACTGGAAAATCCGCTTTTAGAATTTTCATGTGAAATAGTGAAAATCTTACATAAACGCCTGACCTTTAGTGGATATTCCTTACCATCATGTCCATTATGGAAAAACCCTTTGCTCTCTGCAGGAGGTAAAATCCTTAAAAATAATGTATGGCAACAACATAATATAACAGGTGGGCCAAGTGATCGAAAGGGGAAATATGATACCTTTTAATGAACTTAAAACACAGTTTGGGCTGAAAGACACAGAATTTTTATCTTATTTACAAATACAATCAGTTATTAAATCATTGTTGTCTAAAGGCATAGCTATAGGAACAAACAGAGTCATGGAAGAGACATTAAGGGGAATTACAGGCAGGAAATGCATTGTTTCTGCAATGTATAAACTATCATGTTCAACCACCCCTGATACCAAGACCCAAACTAAAGTCCAATGGGAGCGAGACATGGGTATACCCATATCTGAAACACAATGGGAAGCAGCACTTAGGAATAGTACAAAAATATCAAAATGTGTTAGATATAAAATTATACAATTAAAGATACTACACAGGGCCTATATAACACCCTGTACATTGAATAAAATGAATCACACCCTACCCAAATTATGCTGGCATGGGTGTGGAGTAGAGGGTACGCTCATGCACTTGCTGTGGCACTGCCCGCTTGTTAGGACATTTTGGTTGGACATTGCGGAGGACCTGTCAGTTACTCTCCAAATTGACATTAATCCTTGCCCTATAATGTGTATATTGGGTGTAAAAATGGACACTGCTCAAGCAAAGATTGTAAATAATACTGTAGCACTGGCTTTTCTAGCATGCAAACGGATTATTTTAATGAACTGGAAAGAACGCAAACCGAACTGCTTCAGTATGGAGAACTGGCGCAAGGACTTCATGGACTTGCTATCAATGGAACAGGCTGCTCTGTCTCTTCAAGAGAGTGATAGGCCCGATGGCCTTCAAGGTCCCCTGAACTTTATTAGATCACTATGTGGAATAAGTTTGTGTACTGAACCTTTGTAACGCTCTGCAACCCCCCCCCCCCCTCGCCCCTTGTTGTTATTATTATTATTATTATTATTATTATTATTATTATTATTATTATTATTATTATTATTATTATTATTATTATTATTATTATTATTATTATTATTATTATTATTATTATTATTATTATTATTATTATTATTATTATTATTATTATTATTATAATAATTTTTTGTCTTGTTTTGTCATGTATGTATTGTCTTGTTTGAGAAAAATAAAAAACTTTAAATATCAATAATATCAAGTGCTAACGTGTGGTTCAGTCGGGATAGCCATGTCGGCTAGTAGCTTAGCTAAAGGCTAACTAGCGTTAACTAACCTAGAGAGAGCGCGTGCAGCATTGTTATGCCAAGATGAAGAGGATGGTCGTTCGGCAGATGAACTTCGTCAACTCCACGCGGTTGTCTCCATCCTCTTGGACGTTTGGTGAGTTTTTAATGCACTATATTCTATTCCCGCCGTGGAGATCTCTCTCTCTCTCTCTCTCTCTCTCTCTCTCTCTCTCTCTCTCTCTCTCTCTCTCTCTCTCTCTCTCTCTCTCTCTCTCGGGCCGGCTAGCTATCATGGCTAACGTTATGTTGGCTAACGTTATGTGGAGCCAGCGGGCCGGCTAGCTATCGTAGCTGATGTTCTGTTGGACTGTACATTGGAGGGGTTCGGTTTGGACATTTACAGGGGTCAGTTTCGAATTGCAGTCTGTCGTAGGTGCTCTTTGAGAGTGGTTTTGAAAGTGGGTAGTGATTCGCATTCCTTTACAGCTGTGGGTAGGGCGTTCCACATTGATGTGGCATAATTGCGAAACGTGTTTAGTCCCTTGTTTGAGCCGAATCTGGGTTTAACATGATTTGTGGAACTCCCTCTGGTGTTGTGGTCGTGGTATTCACTGACCTTTGGGAAGTATTTTGACTTGTACATGGGTACCTGAGTGGTGTAGTGTATCTTGTAGACCAGGCCCATTGCAAGTTGCTGTACTCTGTCGTCTACTTTTTTCACCCTGTAACTTGTTCTTGTCAGAGACCAGCAGGGCTGAGTCGTCCGCGAACCGGAAAAAGTTGCAGTCAAAAGCTGACGACATGTCATTTGCATAAATTAGGAACAGTAACGGTCCTAGTATGCTTCCTTGTGGAACACCACAGCTCACTGGGAGGAGGGGGGGGGGGGGGGTAGGGTACCGTTTACCTTCACCATCTGTTCTCTCCCCTCAAGGTAGGTAATCAGTATAAATATGCGATCGGTGATCGGTGATAATGCTTTATTTTCGCCGATCGTCAAAACCGATCTCACTCGCTCGTCTCGCTGAGTTCTGTCTCAGACACCGGGAGCTGTGAGGCGTCTGCTCCTCCCTCCAGCCCCTCCTGCGCGCATGTAAACACGGGTCTAGTCTAGTGGGACGGGAGGACGGCGTCTCCCTTAGCTACCGTTACAAAATGACCCAGTCAACCATTCACTTCCAGTCCAATACATGATGACGCATTGTCTAACCGAACGGTATCTAGCCGGCCAGCTACCGATAGCTCCTGACATCAACAAACGCTCCAGCAAGTCTAGTAGAGACGTGTATGATACCTCAGCTAGCTCATGTTAGCTGACGCCAGCTCACTGTTCAAAACGAAATGTCCCACTGAACTAAATAGTTCACCGAGGCGCTGTGTTACAAAGGGTCAGATTAAACCGAATATATATATTTATTGCTTGATATCCCTTGTATAATATTTGTATATCGTTTGATATCCCTTGTATATTATTTGTATATATACACGGAATATCCCTTTACCTGTGTACAAACCAGAGTAATATTCGCTCTCCTATTGGAAAGCGACCCCCAGGCGCCAACGACCAAGCCCCCAACGGCAAGTTCAAAGGCAACTCCGGGCATGTCGAAACATGCCCAGAGTCTGCGCAGTAATACGAGACAGAACTGAGGTTGGCACTAGATATTCACCTTACGTATAAATACGGCGCAGGTGTAAACAGCAGTAGTCTTACCAAACCTTTAATGCCTTCACCACGCATACAACGTGCGGTGAAGTGAGCAACCTTGCATCTAAATAGAGCATTGAGAACCGCGTGCGAATAGAATGCTAAAGTGTCAGAGTTTAACGCAGTAACGTTGAGTTCGACTTAATCTAATGTGAAGTAATAATCGATCATTTGTAGTGTATCGTGCGGCTACAGTTCTTCAGTGACCAGCATTACCATCGGTTCGTCGTGTATTTAGCTAGTGCACTTATCCAGGCTGTGCGGCCTAAATCCGTGCCCACACCCGAGGAGTCCTAGGCGAGAACCGTTGGATATGTACACCGGAGAACCTACACCGGCGACTGCAGAACCATTTCTGGTTGGATTATATTGCTTTGGGACCGTGACCGCTGGAGAAGAGAACCGTCGATCCCACTGTCGTTTGGGATTTACCCCCGTGAGGATCATCACTCGGGCCCGCCTCTAGGAAGAGGCTGGCTAGCTGTCGTCAATGCTATTCGAGCATCTTGGATTACAACTGCTGCTTTGTCTGCTGATCAAGGGAGTACATGCACCGGCTCCTGTATCTGGAGCCTCGTTATTCCTCGTTGACCCAGACTTTGTACCCGAACATTCCTCTACCCCTACCGGCCTTACACCCCGGAGGGAACCCCCCAGTGTCTCCAGCTGGTACCGGTGTGGCCCATATAATTGCTATACCACAGGTGGCGTCAGCTTAGACCCATCCTAGTATTCATACTATTCTCATTGACTTATGCTCTTGACTGACTTTACGTGTGTTCTTCGCCATACAAGCGCAAGCCTAATTCTCAATCTGTAACCTAACGTTGCTTAATAATAATAAATACCCTCCAAATAGAACTTTATGTGTCAATGCCGTATTCTTGTGTGGGTGTTCACCATATATATTCATGTACTGTATGGCCAGTAATTAAAGTACATAACTAGTAGTGGTTTAATATATCACAATCTTTAATACAGTCAGGGTATTGTAACCCCTCAGTTACACGCTGTATCAATGTTATATAGCCGGCCAGCAGTAGCCACAGATAGCTCCTGATATCAATGTTTTATAACACTCATTCGATGCGTATTCGAGCTGAGGGCATGTTGTTGAATATGATCAATAGGGTCTAGCTGCAGCTCCGGAGAATCCTGGCCGTAGCTGCAGGCTACTCGAGTATAGGGTCCAGCTGCAGCTCCGGAGAATCCTGGCCGTAGCTGGAGGCTACTAGAGTACACACAGACAGTGGAGCTTGTTGCGTGGTGGCGATGTCTCGCAGATAATACAAGTACAAGTCTAATTATATAATATATATATTTTATAAAAAAAAAAAAAAAATGTTTATATAAAATAATTTTGAATTTTTTTTAATCAAAAACGATCGGTATCGGATCGGTATCGGCCGATATGGCTCACGACGATCGGTGATCGGTATCGGTGGCAAAAAACGTGATCGGGGCATCCCTAATCAAAACCAATTGCTTTTAGCTTGTCAATCAGAATGGAGTGATTGACAGTGTCAAAGGCCTTTTGTAGGTCCACCATGACCATGCCGCAGTATTTGCCCGTGTCCACCTCTTGTTTGATGTGGTCGTTCAAATAGAGAAGGCATGTGTCAGTGGAGTGGGATGTTCTGAAGCCAGATTGGAATTTGTAGATTAGATTGGTTTCCACGAGGTACTTTTCGACCTGTTCTGTTAGGGTTTGAAACCGACGTCAACAGCACGGCACAGACAGGTAGTTCAGAGTTAGCCAAACACTAGGGCGTATTTATTACAGAATCAAAAAGAGCCAAATAACAATTCTGAATCAACAAAAAAGGAGAATGCCTTCGGCAGATTTGTCTGCGGCTCTGCAGATCCTCCCGGTGTAAGAGGTGGGGAATCGGCGTAGGCGCCGCTGCGGCTCTGCAGATACTCCCAGCTCCAACTCGGAGTGGAAACGGAGAGAGAGAGAGAGATCAACAACAGTCCAACAGTACACAGAGGCAGTGCAGTTCAGTCCTCCCTTAGCTGAGTCCAGTATGAAATACAAGTGACTTGATCTTCGGTGTAAACTACACACAAGTTAGCTGAGTCCAGTACAAAACAAAACGGTACTTCTTCAGTGTTATCCAAACACACAATTTAGCTGAGTCCAGTACAAAACAAAACGGTACTTCTTCAGTGTTATCCAAACACACAATATAGCTGAGTCCAGTACAAAACAAAAATGGTACTTCTTCAGCGTTATCCAAACACACAAAAACAGATAATCCAAAAAGGTTTGTTTCCCAAACTCACCAAAGCGCAAGCGTGTAAAGCGGGCAACGAGGCGCAGCTCCAAACGGATGATCAAGATATTCACCAGCGGCGATCCAAAGATGTCCTGGAGGGAAAGTAGACGAGGAACAACAACGGGGGGAAGGCAGGCAGTAGCAGTAGTATTCAAAACAACCCGACAACGATTGAAAGAAGGTCCGAGTATATGAAGCCTCTGGAGCGCTAATCACAAACTACGACAGGTGCGTGATGGAATTGGTAATCGCTCCTGAAGCGTGTGGCGGGGAATGCACCAATCAACACAGTACCTTGAAGAAGCGTGTGGCGGGGAACGAGCCAATCCTCACAGTACCCCCCCCTCCACGGGAGCCACCCGGCGACCAGCCCGACCCGGCCCGTCCGGATGGGAATGATGGAAGTCGGTGATCAGGCCGGGGTCCATGATGAGCTGGCGGGAGACCCAGCTCCGTTCCTCCGGGCCGTATCCCTCCCAGTCCACCAGGTACTGGAACCCCCGACCCCGCCGTCGGACGCCCATCAGCCGGCGGACAGGAGCATCGGGTCCCCCCAGGGCTGTGTTCTAAGCCCCCTGCTGTACTCACTCTACACACACGATTGTGTGGCCAAGTTCAGCTCCAACTCCATAGTGAAGTTCGCCGACGACACGGTGGTGGTGGGGCTGATCTCGGACAACGACGAGAAGGCCTACCGAGAGGAGATGGAGGTACTGGAACGTTGGTGCCAGGACAACAGCCTGCTCCTGAACATTGGTAAAACCAAGGAGCTGATCGTGGATTATAGGAGAGGACAGCAGGAGACACACACACCACTGATGATTAACAGGGCTACCGTGGACAGGGTGAGCAGCTTCAAGTACCTGGGGGTCCACATCTCAGAGGATCTGACATGGTCAACACACATAGACACAGTAGTAAAGAAAGCGAAGCAGCGCCTCTACCACCTGAGACAGTTAAGGAAGTTCAGAGTATCGGGGAAGATACTCCAGTCCTTCTACTCAGGAGCTGTAGAGAGCATCTTGACCGGAAACATCACTGCCTGGTATGGGAACAGCACGGCACAGGACAAGAAGGCCCTACAGAGAGTGGTGCGCTCAGCCGAGCGTACCACGGGTATTGCGCTACCTCCCCTGCAGGCTCTATACAACAAGAGGTGCAAATCCAGAGCCTGCAGGATAATGAAAGACCCCCACCACCCCAATAACAGCCTGTTCCAGCTGCTGAGGTCAGGCAGACGCCTGCGTACCCCAGCTACTAGGACGGAGAGGCTTAGGCTAAGCTTCTTCCCCCAGGCCATCAGAGCCTTGAACAATGAACATTGAGAGACACAGAAACTGAACTATCCACACACAAGCACACACAAGCACATACACGACACGCACGCTGAGCACGCTCACACACTAGCAGCCACTTTAACACTCATGCCGCACATACGCACACTTATGGCCAGAGGAAAGGCCACTTTAAATTAGTATAACATCAGGAACAGTGTATTGCACTACTAAAGCTACCTAGCATGTCCTATATGCTCTGTAAATACTATGTACAGATACCGAGATGGCACACCATGTACCTGTTTATTGCACTGTTGTTTTTATTGGATTCTATTAATATGTTGTACCACTGTATTTTTATTGGATTCTATTATATGTTGTACCACTGTATTGCACATCGTCGCGGGCAAGACCAGCCGCATTTCATTGTATACCTGTATGCCGTGACAATTAAAACTCTTGACTTGACTTGACTTGACTTGACTTGCCACTGGGGGTGTCCGTCCACCATCTCGGGAGGAGGCGGGTCCGGAGCAGGAGGCATCAGGGGACTGAGAGAGACAGGCTTAACCCGGGACACATGGAAAACGGGGTGAATGCGCATGGACGCAGGAAGCTTAAGACTCACCGCCGCCGGACTGAGTACCTTCAGAACCTCAAAAGGACCGACGAACCGGGGGTTAAGCTTCTTGGCCGAGGACCGAAGCGGAAGGTCCTTTGCGGACAGCCACACCTTCTACCCAGGGTGGTACGTCGGCGCAGGGACCCGGCGCCGGTCAGCCCCACGACTGGCGCGCTCCGACGACCGGAGCAGCGCAGTCCTGGTGATCTCCCAGACCCGACGGCACTGGTCGAGATGGTCCTGTACGGAGGGAACTGCCACCTCCGACTCCTGTGCAGGGAAAAGAGGGGGTTGGTAGCCCAGGGATATCTCAAAAGGTGAGAGGCCGGTGGCGGAACTGACCATGGAGTTGATGGAGTACTCGACCCAGGGAAGGAACCGGCTCCAAGAAGCGGGTTTCTCGGCAGCCACACACCGAAGAGCAGACTCCACGCTCTGGTTCATCCTCTCCGTTTGTCCGTTAGTCTGGGGATGATAACCAGAGGAAAGACTGACTGTTGCCCCCAATCCCTTGCAAAAAGCCCGCCATACCTGGGAAGTGAACTGGGGCCCCCGGTCTGAGACGACGTCCTGGGGAAAGCCATGGAGGCGGAACACGTGGCGTGTCAGGAGGTCCGCCGTCTCGGCCGCCGAGGGAAGCTTGGGAAGGGCCACGAGGTGAACCCCCTTGCTGAACCGATCCACCACGGTCAGTAGGCACGTGTTCCCCTGGGAAGAAGGAAGACCCGTGACGAAGTCCAACGCCACATGGGACCAAGGGCGGCTCGGAATGGGAAGCGGCTGCAATAGCCCGGAGGGTGCCTGGTGGGAGGCCTTGCTGCAGGCGCAGACCGTGCAGGCCAGTACGACCTCCTTGACGTCGTTCCTCATGGTGGGCCACCAGAATCGACGAGCCAGGAAGGAGAACGTGCGATGAACGCCTGGGTGGCAGGCGAACCGGCTGGTATGGCCCCACTGGAGGACCCGGGACCAGACTGAGTCGGGGACGAAGAGGCGATGAACAGGTACATTGCCTGGAGCGTGATGGAAGCGTAGGGCACGCCTTACCAACCCCTCGATGCCCAAGGTGACCACTCCCACCACCCTGGCCTCTGGAAGGATGGGAGTCGGGTCCTCAGTGGTTGGAGCCCCCTTGGAGTGTAACCGGGACAGGGAGTCGGCCTTCGTGTTGCGGGAACCAGGGCGAAAAGTCAGCGAGAAGTCGAACCGACTGAGGAAGCTGGCCCATCTTGCCTGCCGGCCGTTGAGGCGCTTGGAAGCACGGATGTACGTCAAGTTCTTGTGGTCCGTCCAAACGGTGAATGGTTCCTCGGCCCCCTCTAGCCAATGACGCCACTCCTCCAAGGCAGCCACAACCGCCAGCAGCTCCCGATTGCCGATGTCATAGTTCCTCTCGGCAGGGAGGAAACGACGTGAGTAGAAGGCACACAGATGTACCTTCTGGTCCGTTGCCGACCGCTGAGACAAGATAGCCCCTAGTCCAGTATCCGAGGCGTCCACCTCTACGATGAACTGTCTCTTGGGGTCTGGGTGGAGCAAGACCGGGGCGGTGGTGAACCTCTTCTTGAGGGAACAGAACGCAGCACATGCCGCTGGGGACCAGTCGAACGGCAGGGCGGGAGAGGTTAGCCTGGTAAGTGGTTCCGCCACCTGGCTGTAGTTCCGGATGAATCTTCGGTAGAAGTTGGCGAACCCGAGGAAGCTCTGTAGCTCCTTCCGAGAGGTGGGTTCCGGCCACTCCTCCATGGCCCGGATCTTGCGAGGGTCAGCTTGGGTCAAGCCGCTCTCCACGATGAAGCCCAGGTAATCGACGGAGTCGGAGTGAAATCGGCACTTCTCTGCCTTGACGAAGAGCCGATTGTGGAGGAGGCGCTCCAGCACACGGCGGACATGCTGGATGTGTTCCTCGAGGGTCTTGGAGAAAATGAGGATGTCGTCTAGGTATACCACCACAAACTCCTCCAGCATGTCACGAAGGACGTCGTTCATGAGCGCCTGGAATACCGCCGGAGCGTTGGTGAGGCCGAACGGCATTACCAGGTACTCGTAGAGGCGGTCTTCCATTCATCGCTCTCTCGGATACGGACCAGATGGTAGGCACTCCGGAGGTCCAGCTTGGTAAAGACGGTAGCCTGGGTGAGAGGCTCGAAGGTGGAGTTCATGAGAGGAAGAGGGTACTTGTTCTTAATGGTGATCTCGTTGAGCTGGCGATAGTCGATGCAGGGTCGAAGGTCTCCGTCCTTCTTCCCAACAAAAAAGAAACCGGCCGCCACCGGGGAGGAGGAAGGCCGAATGAGGCCTGCTTCCAAGGACTCAGAGATATATCTATCCATCGCTGCCTTCTCAGGGACGGTCAGACTGTAGAGGCGGCTGCCGGGAAGGGGAGCCCCTGAGCGGAGGTCGATGGCACAGTCGTAAGGCCGGTGAGGCGGAAGGGCCTGAGCCCGGGACTTACTGAAAACCTCCTCGAGGTCGTGGTACTCGGGGGGTATAGTCGAAGTCGAGAGGTCCGGGGGCGGCTCACAAAGGGGGCTCCGGGGCGAGGGACAGGACGCCGCCTGAAGACACTGGGCATGACAGGCGGAGCTCCACCCCCTGATGCTACCGGAGGACCAGGCAATGTGGGGCTCATGCAGCGCGAGCCAGGGCCTGCCCAGGACTACTGGGACAAGAGGGGATCTGGTGATAAAAAACTGGAGTCTCTCAACGTGGTTACCAGCAATGGTGAGAAGGACTGGACAGGTGCGTTGAGTGATGTCAGCCAGGCGGTGTTGGTCCAACGCGAACACCTCCAAGGGTCTCACGAGGTCCTCTAGCGGAATGTTGGCCTGGGTAGCAAACTCGAAATCCAGGAAACTCTCGTCAGCACCCGAGTCAATGAGTGCCTCCACCGTCGCCCGTTGGTCCGCCCAGGCCAGGGTGACGCTCATCAGACGGCTAGGTGGTGCACGGTTCTGGGAACGAGAAAAACGGCTCACCAGGATCTCCCGGGGTCCCGGCGAGCCTGGTCTTTTGGCCGGGTGGGGCAGTTGGAGATACGGTGCCCATCCCGGCCGCAGTAGAGGCAAAGGCCGGACCTGAACCTGGCCTCCCGTTCAGCCGGGCTAAGGTGTGAGCGTCCCAGCTGCATGGGTTCCTCCTCGGACACCGAACGGGAAGGGAAGGAACCACCAGTTGTGGTGGGAGCAGGACGGACTGCAGTACCGTCACGAGTGCGGGGGGTCTGGGGAACTTCTGGGGGTCCCAGTCGGGCTCTCTCACGCCTTCTCTCCCGGAGGCGTCCGTCGATGCGAATGACGAGGTTGAATAGGTCCTCGAGGGACTGAGGCTCCTCACGGGTCGCGAGCTGGTCCCTTACAGCGTCGTTGAGCCCCCTCATGAAGGTGAGACGAAGCGCTTGATCGTTCCAACCGCTCTCCGTTGCGGCCAGTCTGAACTCCAGCACGTAGTCGGTGACCCCGCCACTGCCCTGCCGGAAGGTGCCCAACCGAGCTCCTGGGTCCTGGCCACGGGCTGGGTGGTGGAAAACCCTGCGGAGCTCTGCCACGAAGTCTGGGTAGGAAAAACAAAAATCAGCCCTCATTGCCCAGGAGGCAGTAACCCACTGTGCTGCCCGGCCTGAGAGCAGGTTAGTCATGTAAGCCACTCGGGCTCCCTCTGAAGTGAATTGGCTGGGTTGATGAAGAAAAACCAACTCACATTGCATGATGAATGTGGCACAATCCTCGAAGTTACCATTGAACAACCGTGGTTCGGAGAGACGGGGCTCCCGAGGTGCGGGATCGGGAGACGCGGGGCCCGCCACGGCTGCGGGTGGTGCTCTGGCCGAGACTCCTGAAGCAGGTGGGGGTACAAGCAGGGAGTTAAATGCTTCACTCAGAGTTTGTAATTGGTGAAGAATATCAGCCTGCTGATTACCCTGGGCTGTCTGCAGGGTAGCCAGAGAGCCAAGGGACTCCTGAATAGGCAGGACCTGGGCTCGGAGCTCCTGTACAGCAGCCGCAGCAGCACCTAACTGTAGGCTGTGGTCGTTGGTCAATTCAATCTGGACCGCCAACGCTGTTCTGACTCTGTCTGTGTCGGCTGAGGTCGTCATGGTCGGGTCGTAATATTAGGGTTTGAAACCGACCTCAACAGCACGGCACAGAGAGGTAGTTCAGAGTTAGCCAAACACTAGGGTGTATTTATTACAGAATCAAAAAGAGCCAAATAACAATTCTGAATCAACAAAAAAGGAGAATGCCTTCGGCAGATTTGTCTGCGGCTCTGCAGATCCTCCCGGTGTAAGAGGTGGGGAATCGGCGTAGGCGCCGCTGCGGCTCTGCAGATACTCCCAGCTCCAACTCGGAGTGGAAACAGAGAGAGAGAGAGATCAACAACAGTCCAACAGTACACAGAGGCAGTTCAGTCCTCCCTTAGCTGAGTCCAGTATGAAATACAAGTGACTTGATCTTCGGTGTAAACTACACACAAGTTAGCTGAGTCCAGTACAAAACAAAACGGTACTTCTTCAGTGTTATCCAAACACACAATTTAGCTGAGTCCAGTACAAAACAAAACGGTACTTCTTCAGTGTTATCCAAACACACAATTTAGCTGAGTCCAGTACAAAACAAAAACGGTACTTCTTCAGTGTTATCCAAACACACAAAAACAGATAATCCAAAAAGGTTTGTTTCCAAAACTCACCAAAGCGCAAACGCGTAAAGCGGGCAACGAGGCGCAGCTCCAAACGGATGATCAAGATATTCACCAGCGGCGATCCAAAGATGTCCTGGAGGGAAAGTAGACGAGGCACAACAACGGGGGGAAGGCAGGCAGTAGCAGTAGTATTCAAAACGACCAGACAACGTTTGAAAGAAGGTCAGAGTATATGAAGCCTCTGGAGCGCTAATCACAAACTACGACAGGTGCGTGATGGAATTGGTAATCGCTCCTGAAGCGTGTGGCGGGGAATGCACCAATCAACACAGTACCTTGAAGAAGCGTGTGGCGGGGAACGAGCCAATCCTCACATGTTCGTATAAAAAAAATTCCATGACTTTCGAGATGGAGGTAAGAATAGAAACACGGCGGTAGTTGCCTGGGTCCAATTTGCTGCCCTTTTTGTGCAGGGGGGTTACTCTCGCAATTTCGAAGTCTTTGGGTACGTCACGTGTCCCTGTTTTATGGAGAGGTTTATTATGTGTGTGATGACTGGGGTGATGGCGGCTCTGAGGAATTTGGAGGGGATATTGTCATGTCCAGTGGCCTTGTTAGGTTGGAGGGCACTCAGTTTTTTGTGTACCTCAGCTGTTGTTACCATTTCTAGTTTGAAATCGTCTTTGCGGACCCCTAGGTTATTGTAGTAGGCTATGATGTGTTCTACCCCAAAATGCCCTGAGTGGGAGGGTAGTTTATTTACCAGTGTTTGTGTTTGCTATGTTTGTGAAGAAAATGTTTAAGTAATTGGGTTTACGTCATTTCTTAGTCTGTTTCTTTGCAGTTTGAGTTCAGTCACGTGGGCTTGGAGTTCACTGCTCAAGCTTTCGGTAAGCCTTTTTTTTATCTACTTTTTCTCCCCATTTTCTATTTTTCTCCCTTCCCCAATTTCGTATTTGTCCAATTCTACCCTCCCCTGTCTCGAACGCTGTTAGGCCATGCCTCCCACAAGCCGGCTGCAATGTGGACGAAGCCTTGTCACGTGTCCCCTCCGGTACTCGAGGAGGCAGCTGTCGCATCTTTTCACCTGCACAGCGCGATCTCATTGGCATTAAAATGTAATATCGGAAATTATTATAATTTTTTGTACATTTAATGAACCTTTATTTACCCAGGCAAGCAAGTAAGAACAAATTCTTATTTTATTTATTGTCAAAAGTATGCATACTGTTGTGTTAATTACATGACAAGAGATATGTAAGGGATAATGTATAGCTACGAGGTCATTGTCGCAAAATAATTGACCGACACAGAGTTTAGAATACCGAGGCGCCTCGCCGACAATGACCGAGTATAGGCTATAAATTATCCCGCTTATTACATGGCTAACTTACTAACAATATACCTAATTCATTTTACACCATCGACAAGACGAGATCAAATGCAGACGCAGTTCTGTTCTGTCGCTCCGCGCTGTCATCGCCGGCAGCTTCGCCGGCATCTGGCAGGTGTGTCTGATTGGCTGCACTGATGCAGTGTGTGTCAGTGGGCTTGATTGCTACAGCTGCGAACAGCGGTCATTACAATCAAGCATATCAGCGAATGTTAAAACGCCATGTAATAAGTAATGTTAATTACCTGAAATTATTCCGTTTATTGGGGGGGGGGGGGGGGGGGGGGGGCCCGGTATCGGCTGATATCGGTATCGGAAATTAAGAGTTGGACAATATCGGTATATCGGATATCGGTAAAAAAGCCAATATCGAACATCCCTACAAAGCACTTTAAACATATAGTCTCCCTGTTTCCTGGTTTGTCTCACCACATCGCACATATTGTGTTGTCATTGTCTGTTTCATATATTATCTATTTTTTAAGGTTGTGTTTGTGTAGTTTAGTAACTTGTACATTTGTACAGTCTGTTCTTGATTATGAAGTTTGTGTAAGATAAGATAAGATAATATATTTCTTTATTGATCCCCTTGGGGAAATGTGGGCGGCAGAGGGAAAATAGCCTCTGGCTATAATCTGGCATATTGACATGAATAAATAAATAAATAAATAGATACATAAATAAATAGAATCTCTACTAAGCAAAATACTTCTTTCTGTCAAAAATGTATATATTCTTCCACACTGAAAGTATATATATTTTTTTATATCTCCACCAGGCGGTAGCCTTGGGTGATTATGTGTTTGTTTGCATCTGTTTGTCTGTCTGTGTATCCGCAGCTAATCTTGCAAACTGCAGGGCTGATTTAGATGAAACGTTGCACATCTGACAGCAGGACCTGGCAAAAACGAGTATTTTATTTTAATTAATTCCCATCATTGTCCATTGAAATATTATATTCAGTA
Source organism: Notolepis coatsorum (assembly GCF_963971535.1). Classification (NCBI taxonomy): domain Eukaryota; kingdom Metazoa; phylum Chordata; class Actinopteri; order Aulopiformes; family Paralepididae; genus Notolepis; species Notolepis coatsorum. Next base: position 192,898,235 of record NC_140167.1, on the reverse strand, counting down.
TAAAGTTACACCTCAACACCTTTTAAACCATACACCATATTTTATTATTTATTTATTACTGTATGAAGCACAATCTCAGGAGGGTAATACAGAACCAAGCATTTCACTATAATGTACATGTACCTCATATGTGACGAATAAAACAAAACTTGAACTTGAAACAAGAGGGTGACACTACACAGGTTCGTTGCTCAGAGCCTATATCAGCTCTCTGTCCACTGTTTACAACATGAACATGTCATAGTGAACCTATTGTTGATATACCTAGAGTATGCATTAAAAACATTTATTAATTCATTTCCATCATTGTCCATTGAAATAAGCCCCGCCCCCTTTTATAGAGACTCATGAGAGGTGTCAAAGAGCTCATAGCCAATGTCCATGCTTAAGTATGTAATTGTGTAATAGTGTGATAGTGTAATAGTGGTAGTGACATAGTGTGTAATAGTGTAATCGTATGATAGTGTAATAGTGTAATAGTTTGTAATAGAGTAATATGAATAATGCTGGGAGATCTTCATCTTCATTGTTCTATGTTTGCCCCTCCCCCTACACTTAACTTTTAATACACAAAGTACGACTTAAGTGGTTTCAATTTAAACAATCCAAGCATACTTTCTGAAATATAAAAAGCATACTGAAGTACACAAAGTATACTTAAAAAATATATATACTTAGGCACAGTACTTTTAAAGTAATCTTTTTCTTTTTTTACTTGGGTGACCACGGTCTGACAGGAGAATGGAGGACCCATTGAGCCGAGAGGTAAGCGATGAACAGACGCATGTCAACCTGCCAACATGACTCTCTCTGTCTCTCATCTCTCTCCGCCCCTCTGTTTGTTTGTCCCTGGCTATTGTCTGTCTGTCTGTCTGTCTGTCTGTCTGTCTGTCTGTCTGTCTGTCTGTCTGTCTGTCTGTCTGTCTGTCTGTCTGTCTGTCTGTCTGTCTGTCTGTCTGTCTGTCTGTCTGTCTGTCTGTCTGTCTGTCTGTCTGTCTGTCTGTCTTTCATTCACTCATCCATTATCTCCCTCTCTACCCTGTCTCTTTCTCTCTTTCTCATTCTCCCTCTCCCTCTCCCTTTCTCTCTCTCACACACACACACACACACACACACACACACACACACACACACACACACACACACACACACACACACACACACACACACACACACACACACACACACACACACACACACACACACACACACAGAAACACACACAAAGGAACACACACACACAAACACACACACACACACACACACACACACACACAAATAGAAACACACACAAAGGAACACACACAAACACACAAACACACAAACACACACACACACACACACAGGAACACACAAGCACACACACACACACACACCCACACACACACACACACACACACACACACACACACAGGAACACACACACACACACACACTGTAAACCCGCATGTTCAAAATAATCAATTAGTTTGAGTAGGGTATACTCAATATTCTATGAAAGTTCTACTAACTTGAATGTCTTGAGTTCGTGTGACGTGTTCTTATGTTTTGAGTAAATAAAACTCATCGTTTTTGATTGACTTGGAACTATTCACTTATTAAGTAAGTATGTAAAAGCATAACTTAAGTACAACTTAAGATAATTAAGTAGATACAGACTGTAAACCGCATTATGTTTTGAGTAAATAAAACTCATAGTTTTTGATTGACTTGGAACTATTCACTTATTAAGTAAGTATAATGTAAAAGCATAACTTAAGTACAACTTAAGATAATTAAGTAGATATAGACTGTAAACCGCATTATGTTTTGAGTAAATAAAACTCATAGTTTTTGATTGACTTGGAATTATTCACTTATTAAGTAAGTATAATGTAAAAGCATAACTTAAGTACAACTTAAGATAATTAAGTAGATACAGACTGTAAACCGCAATTATGTTTTGAGTAAATAAAACTCATAGTTTTTGATTGACTTGGAACTATTCACTTATTAAGTAAGTATAATGTAAAAGCATAACTTAAGTACAACTTAAGATAATTAAGTAGATACAGACTGTAAACCGCAATTATGTTTTGAGTAAATAAAACTCATAGTTTTTGATTGACTTGGAACTATTCACTTATTAAGTAAGTATAATGTAAAAGCATAACTTAAGTACAACTTAAGATAATTAAGTAGATACAGACTGTAAACCGCATGTTCAAAATAATCAATTAGTTTGAGTAGGATATACTCAATATTCTATGGAAGTTCACCTAACTTACATATGTTGAGTTTGTGTGACTTGTTCTTATGTTTTGATTAAATTAAACTCATCGTTTTTGATTGCCTTGGAACTATTCATTAAGTAAGTATAATGTAAAAGCATACCTTAAGTAAACTTAAAAGAATTAAGTAAATACAGAGTATTGCGGTTCAGTGGTAGAATTCAATAAAGGAATATCTTATCTTATCTTATCTTATAAAAATATATATTTTCCACTAATTTCTATGTTTCAACATTACTGTCTGATGCAGTAACATTAGTGTGTGATGATGTGTGCATGAGAACATGCAACCAGCATGTTTTTGTGAGCACTTGATGCAGAACCACAGCCACCCGCAGGCTGGGGTCCCGCAGGCTGAGGCCTGCAGGCTGAGGCCCCTCACGCTTCCATTGGCTGATTTGGGTCACGTGACCGTCCCACCCAATGGCTGAATTGGAGTGTTGCACTGTGGGCATTGGCTGATTTGGGTCACGTTGCACTACGATTGTAGCTATAGCACAAATGTTTACTCTTCATTCAATTGCCATAAAAGCAGAGAACACCAATTAATCTTGCATCAGACTTAAAAGCTGTCGTTGTTGAGGATCCCCAAGACAGGATTTCTGAGGTCACTAGTGATTTGCATGAAGAATGTCCAGGCCAGAGCATAGAAGTGGTGGATGATGATCAATGTGACACTGACAATCTAAGAAATCAACTTAAAATGAACGTATCTTCCTTGTTCCTAAAGATGCAGGCTATCCTCCATGTCTCAAACACAGCTATTCAAGAAATAGTAGACCACTTGAATCAGGTCTTCTCCTTATCTCAGCCATTGATCAAGGAGGCAGTTAATGACATATTGCAGAGAAATGGGCACAATATTGCAGAACCTACACTGGATGAAGTTGTTGTCGCTGTCATGAACTGCAATGTTCTGTCTACATCTACCTCTGAAGGTGCAGAGTTGTGTTCAACCAAGCGCAGAAAAAGCTTTATGGAGCGCAACTATCCATGTGTAATGCCAGTAGAGTATCAGTTGGAGCAACCAGGACATACCAGCATGTATGTTCCCATCCTTTCAATGATTCAAGAGTTGTTTAAAAACACAGACATCCTTGACAAGATTACAGAACCAAATACTACATCTGGTCAATATGTGTCATGCTCTGATGGCTCCCATTTCCTTGAAAATGTGTTACTGTCAACAGGGAATCTCATCCTACCACTTCAGCTATATATAGATGATCTGGAAATTGCCAATCCGCTTGGCACATCACGTAAAATTCACAAACTTTGTGCTATATATTGGGTCCTCGCCAATGTGCCACCAAAATACCGATCAGCATTACACGCTATACAGCTGGCAATGCTGGTAAAAGTGACAGACCTCCGTAGGTATGGATATGCAGCTGTACTTGCTCCATTGCTGCGTGATGTTCATATCTGGAACAAGATGGTGTTTTCATTGAAAGAGTTGGTCAGAATGTCAAAGGCACAATCTGGTGTGTTTCTGCCGACAATCTGGGCGCTCATGGATTCGGTGGCTTTGTGGAGTCATTTAGAGCAGGCTATGTTTGCAGATTCTGTCTGGCCACAAGTGAACAGTTTCAAACAACTGAAGTCAGAGAGGGAGAGTTTTCTCAGAGAACCAAAGTCAGCCATGACCTGCATGTACAAACTGCACATGACACTTCGAGCAGACATTTTGGTGTTAAAGGTGGCTGTGTCTTACGTGAATCCCTGAATTACTTTCATACAATCATAGGGTTTCCTCCAGATATACTTCACGATCTTCTGGAAGGTATGGTTCCCGTGGAGCTTTCTCTCTGTGTTAAAGAGATGATTCGGCGAAAGTACTTCACTTTAGAGTATTTTAACCAAAAGATTGCATCATTCCCGTATCAGCACGCTGATAAAGTGGATAGACCTCACCCAATTCCCCAAACATTTGTTTCTCGAGGAACAATAGGAGGCAATGGGCATGAAAATGCCACTCTGCTCCGACTGCTTCCATTACTTGTAGGCAGTGTAGTACCAGCGGGTGATGCAGCATGGGCAGTTTTGATGGAGCTGAAAGAGGTGCTAGAGTTAGCATTGTGCCCATCATATACTGATGAAACCTTAGACTATTTTCAGTGCAAAATCAGTGATCATAGACAGGTACTATTAGAGGTTTTCCCTGCAGTTAGACTCTGTCCTAAACATCACTTTGTGGAGCATTATCCCGCTCTAGTTAAGTGCTTTGGACCCCTGCTGCATGTTTGGACCATGCGATTTGAGGCCAAGCACCGCTTTTTCAAAAGAGTGGTGCATGACACTCAAAACTTCAACAATATCTTGAAGACGATGGCAATCAGACACCAACACATGATGGCATATCATCTTGCTTCACCATCATATTTCAAGCCAAAAACCCAGGCATCCAGGGTTGACTCTGTTCTGGTTTCATCTCTACCAGCAGTAGCTCAGGTACACATTAGAGGACACACAGTTAGTGACACAATTTACCAGACATCAAAGGTAACCATTGATGGCACAGACTATGTCTGTGGAATGTTTCTCTCCGTCAGAGTCAGTGGTGGACTGTCTACATTTAGCCAAATAGAACAGATCTACCTTGTGAATAACGAGGTTTCTTTTCTGTGTCGAGACTATGACTCCTGGTATATAGAACATCTTAGGTCCTATGAGCTGTCAACCACACAACCACATCTGTCCATCTACCTACAGTCTGGTCTCAACGATACAGTCCCACTCTCAGCATACAAGATCGATGGTCTGCTGCTGCTGACTCCCAAGCGATTCATTCAAGTGAAACGGAACTGAGTCCAGCTAATGGTGAATAGTTATTTTATTAATCAATTATTGTGTCTTTATTCACTCGTTGTGTAATTGACCAGTTCATATTCTGTATAAGTTCATATTCTGTATATGTTAATAATGACGCTTTCTGTGTTGTGTTTCTGACTCCTCCTTAGGTCCTTGAGCTGCTGTCTGTCGACCACATCTGTCCACTGTCCATATACAGTCTGGTCTCAACGATACAGTCCCACTCTCAGCATACAAGATCGATGGTCTGCTGCTGCTGCTGACTCCCAAGCGATTCATTCAAGTGAAACGGAAGGTGAATAGTTATTTTATTAATCAATTATTGTGTCTTTATTCACTCGTTGTGTAATTGACCAGTTCATATTCTGTATATGTTAATAATGACGCTTTCTGTGTTGTGTTTCTGACTCCTCCTTAGGTCCTTGAGCTGCTGTCTGTCGACCACATCTGTCCACTGTCCATCTACAGTCTGGTCTCAACGATACAGTCCCACTCTCAGCATACAATATCGATGGTCTGCTGCTGCTGCTGACTCCCAAGCGATTCATTCAAGTTTCCATAGAACAATGGCAGCTGCCTCCCCACAACCCATGATCCTTCGTGTTGTTGAGACAGACCGGGCTAGAAAATTAAAACTCAGTTCACGACCGCCTCTGTTGATGCACTGATCAAGATTATAAAAGATTTTTTTTTTTTTTTTTTAATACTCAAATTTTATTAATCAAGATCTACTTGAAATCAGCCCGCGATCTACCTGTCGATCGCGATCGACTGGTTGGGCACCACTGGTCTAAGCAGATGGCCTCCAGGTCCTTTTCCAGTTCCTACATTTGCATTCGATGTTGAGCTGAAACTTAGAGATGGAAACAACGAATTTGAGAAGAACAAGAGACACCTTAAGTTGACAAGAGACCTAAAGCACGACATCTTAGAAAAGCTTGCATCTACAATGTATGCTTTCAAGGCTTATCCAAGTGATAAAGAGATAGCAGTGGCTTCTGCGGCTCTTGTCGCCAAACATCCCTGCTTGAAGGAAGCAGGATCTGAGACCGGCTGCAATGGATGGAAGAACAGCATCAAATTCAAGATGGGCAATTTCAGGAACAAGCTGAGACGGGCAGGATGTGAGGAGGTCACTGTAAATTATGGAAAAAGAGGTAGAAGCAATCCTGATGGCGAACCATCACATTCCAACATTAAAAGACTCAAGCGAGCAGAAGTAAACTTCCTACCCAACTATCCCCAAGGAGAGGATTCCTTGAGGCTTGAGCAGTTGAGGCAGACAATTGCTGAAGAAGTCAAGAAGACTGAGAAGAACCTGCCCCTCATTAGAAAGCTGATGCAGACCACATTTGCCCTGCACCGACAGACCATAGTGAAGTCCAGCCCACCAGTGAACGAGCTCATGGACCTCTGGCCTGCTCTCAAAATGGAGTCTGAGGTAATATAGATCAGCTCTCTCTTTCCTGTGTTAACATTTGGCACATTCTGTGTGTTTTAAAGTGAAACTTGTGATGCTTAAGCCTGGTTTATATACTCTAGCGGCGCATCTGCGTGTGTGTTCTGTGCGTCCTCGCAAGCTAGTCATCAGCGACCGATTCCGCAAAGCATGTAATGACATGTTTGACCAGAAATCCCGCCGTCATGCTCTGAAGCCCAAACCAAACAAAGTAAGAGATCCACCAAGTTGAAGTGACTAATTGATGTTGATATACTATATTGTCCTGCTGTTTTTAAATATATGTGTATGCAGAATTCCAGCTGATTACCAACCAGAACCTGCCCAACACATTCTACGCTGAGCTTGACCGCCATCTTCCTCGACTGATGACATTATTCAGACGGAAGGCGTCCAAAACTGGGAACACAGCAGATGCTTTGGCTCACATTTAAAAAATCCACGATGAACAGGTGAATAGATTATTATACATGTCATAGGTCGAACCTCTGTAACATTGAACAGGTTCAATGATTCAAATGAGCTTTTGAATTTTACAATTAGTCCACCATTGTGTTTGCCATTTTTCTGATTGCATTAAAGATGTGAACATGTTATTTGTGGACATATCTGATTGGACTGTTTAAAATCCGCTTTGTTCAGTAAACATTTCCATATAATATTATTTTTTTCTTTTTAATCTTACATCTTAATAGGAAATCCATGACGTTCACACCAGGCGTACCACTGTTCTCCATGCCCTGCCTGTGTATCTGCATGAGGAAGTCTCTGGATTTTTCAAAACCTGCACAGTGAGTCAGAGTGAAAATAATTTACAGTACAACTGTATATTAAGTGAACAGTTAATCAAAATGCTAAGTATCAGTCTTCCTTCCTTCCAGGTCTCCCTTGTGAAAGAGATATTTAATCTCGACGGGACTAACCTGGATAAATAAAAATAACCTTCTCACCAAAAAAATTGTTCTAACTAAAATATAAACAACTTACAAACACAACTCCATATACTTAGCTTTGTGCTGCACTTTGTAGAAACCATGGATTTATTTGTGATTATTATGTCTCTTTCATTCCTTCAGGACACGCCTGATGAGCCAGAGCTTCAGGGTGTTGCAGTGGCCTTCCTTACTGTCATCAGTGACCATGACACAAGTCCAGTTCACTACCAGCCTGTGACAATCTCTGTTGTCATTGAAAGTCACATCATGATCAGCCTCCCCAGATTTGGTGATTCCTTCCTGGTAATGTTTGGACTAATCTATGAACTACACCTCAGCTACCCCAAGGGACTTACCAACACTTTTGAATTAATTCAGAAGATTTTACTAGGTCTAGAAGCTGGTAAACTGTCGCCCAGGTTGCAGACTCTCAAGAATGACTTGATGATGCAATAATTTTTTTTTTCTTTTTTTTTTAGATTTTTCAATTGATTTTCTCCCCGTCCCAATTAGTCGTTGTGCCAATTCCCCCCCCCCCCCCCCCCCCCTCCCCTACCTGGTGCTGTATGCATGTTCTCCTACGAGTCGGTATAAGGGCGTCCCGAGTCGATCGCACGATTCCCCCGAGACGTGCGCCGACAGCCAGTGACGTCTTTTCACTTGGCAGCGAGGGCTCTCATTGGTGAAGTGTAACGCGGGGCATGCTATCTCCACCAAGTCCTGCCCCGCTTAGCAAGCGCCGAGACCTGACCTGTAGGCGTCGCTGTCCACAACGCCAGATTCCCACCCGCCAGCTTCCCCACCCCCTAATACTGCCAAATTGTATTAGTGTGAACGGCCAGCCAAGCTGGTGACAACGCAGGGAGTTGGATTCGAACACACAAATCCAGTGTCTCCAGCGTTGGTGACGAACGCAATCTCCGCTATGCCACCTGACCGCTCTTGCATTAAACTTTTGAAGGTATTATTTTGACATGACAAGGAAATTAATACCTCACCCCACATCCTTCTTTCAGATGAGTTTCTATTCCTTACTGTCATCAGTGATCATGACACAAGTCCAGTTCACTACCAGCCTGTGACAATCTCTATTGTCATTGAAAGTCATATCATGATCAGCCTCCCCAGATTTGGTGATTCCTTCCTGTAATGTTTGGACTAATCTATGCACTACCCCAAAGCACTTACCAACACCTCAAAAGTGTGTCTATAGAAACTCATCTGAAATGTCTTGTCATGTCAAAATAATACCTTCAAAAGTTGCTGTACTACTTTGCAGATGTTTAGCCAATAGGTCCAAACTACTCAATGTACCTTGTTCTTTATTTTTTATGTAATATGTTTACATTTGAGAGTTTTACAGTTAGAATTTTCTTAACCGTCTATAGCATTATTGTAATTTCATCCAAGTAAGTTTTAGAGTTGAAAGAGTTTATCAGAATCTCAAAGGCAACATCCAAGTCCCAAACGTTTGTTTCTCGAGGAACAATAGGAGGCAATGGGCATAAATGCCACTCTGCTCTGACTGCTTCCATTGCTTGTAGGCAGTGGTAGAGTTAGTGTTCTCAGTACAGAGTACAAGGCGATATACCAGGAGTCATAAACACAACACAGAAGCGTCATTATTAACATATACAGAACATGAACTGGTCAATTACACAACGAGTGAATAAAGACACAATAATTGATTAATAAAATAACTATTCACCATTAGCTGGACTCAGTTCCGTTTCACTTTAATGAATCGCTTGGGAGTCAGCAGCAGCAGACCATCGATCTTGTATGCTGAGAGTGGGACTGTATCGTTGAGACCTTGTAGGCAGTAATAGTTAGTGTACTGTATAGTGTTCTCAGTACAGAGTACTGTAGTGTTCTATAGTTATCATTCTGCAAACATAGCCTGCTCTAAATGACGGATGGTGCCTCTGACATTCTGACTAACTCTTTCAATGAAAACACCATTTTGTTCCATGATACATCATGGAGCAAGTACAGCTGCATTTCCATATGTAGGTATGTGCACTCTTAACAGTATTGCCAGCTGTATAGCGTGTAATGTGGATTGGTATTTTGGTTCCACATTGGCAGGACCCAATATACAGCACAACGTTTGTGAATTTCACATGTGCCAAGCGGATTGACAATTTTCAGATAATCTATACATTTTATTCTGTACTGTACATAGATACACTGTGTTATCCCAACGGTCACAATAGTTGCCGTCAACATGTTTGCTCATTCTATGACCACACTATACAAATTTGAGTAATTCAGCCAGGATGTAAACAGCTCTGGTCATGTGCACTGCACATATTGAGACCCTTTATTATTTCAATATTTGCTGGAAATACATTGATACATCATTCAGTAACATTTTCAGAGCCTTATAACAAACATTATTACACTATTGTGACCAGTGGGATTAAATGTGTAATATACATTACATTTTATGTACATGTTATAACATGCATGTATTTATTTTCTATATATATTTTCTATATATATTTTCAGATAATCTATACATTTTATTCTGTACTGTACATAGATACACTGTGTTATCCCAACGGTCACAATAGTTGCCGTCAACATGTTTGCTCATTCTATGACCACACTATACAAATTTGAGTAGGATGTAAACAGCTCTGGTCATGTGCACTGCACATATTGAGACCCTTTATTATTTCAATATTTGCTGGAAATACATTGATACATCATTCAGTAACATTTTCAGAGCCTTATAACAAACATTATTACACTATTGTGACCAGTGGGATTAAATGTGTAATATACATTACATTTTATGTACATGTTATAACATGCATGTATTTATTTTCTATATATATTTTCTATATATATATTTTCAATTTTAACATTGCCATAATGTTGGAGAGGGCAACACAATGTTTTTGTAAGATAAATAGATGTATACTCTTTGAATAGAAATAAATATAAAGAGTTTGAAGTTGTAACACAATGTTTTTGTAAGATAAATAGTTTCGATGAAGAACAAAACCTCCTAAATGCATAAAAAAAAGGGGAAAACTTCATATCTGCACTTTGCGAGGCACTAATACCTGGTCGGTATTGTTAACATACGTGTAATATAGTCCAAAAACAGTGTATACAGTGTTTACAGTGTTATTGTACATTGCTAACGATAGGTTATGTATATAACCTAGTTATATTAGTATTGGCTGAGCGTCCCGCTCTGAGCCTTATGAGATACCCCTTATCTCCTAGGATACCTACTGTATCCCCAACAAACAAACTACATGCACCCACACCTGAATGGGGCCCCGCCCCTAAGGAGGCGTAGCCTACATAACCATGACTCTGGTCACCAAACACTCTTCCTCGCCAAATCTCGTTCCAGGAAAAGATTCCTCAAGAGGGAACTCAGGGCCGCGCAGAGCGGGACGCTCAGCCAATACTAATATAACTAGGTTATATACATAACCTATCGTTATATATCGTATTTGCTTATCGCGTCCCGCTCTGAGCCTTATGAGATATGGGTTAGAGCGGACGCGAGACCCGACAGATGTACCCCCTGAGGACCCGTAAGCCCACATCAAGGGGTCCGGGGAGCCCTGTCACCCCATCCTTCCTAGTGAAGGGGGGGCGCAGTCAACTCCACCTGAATGCGAACAAGAGGGAACTAGAACCCCTTGAACACACCGTACAGGTGGAACCACGTGTGACTCAACACACTGTGGCCCATACCCATACACTCCTGCTACCCGACCAAAGGACGGAAAGCAGGAAAGGCCACAGACCCCAGAACCGCCTGGGAGACAGAACCCCCGGTCATGTCCATGAGGTAAAAATTACAAAGGGACCCTGGGAGGACCATGAAGCTGCAGCACAGATGTCCTCCACCGAGGCCCCACCCAGGAGAGCGGCAGAAGCAGCCACGCCACGAGTGGAGTGTGCCCTGACACCCCCAGGGGGATCCTGCCCAGCCAACGTGTAGCAGAGGGTAATGCCCTCGCACAACCAATGGGACAGGCGCTGCTTCGACAGTGTCTTACCAGCACGAGCCCCACCGTAACAGACAAAAAGCTGGTCGGTAACCCTGAAGTCCTGAGTACGGCTGAGGTAAATCCCCAAAGCACGGACTGGACATGACAGGTGAAGGCCCGCATCTAACTCACTAGTGTGAGGAGGAGGACGAAACGCCTGAACCACAATATCCCGGGAGCGGAAGGAACTCCGGATATTCTTAGGCACGAAAGCAGGATTAGGTCGCAGAGTGGCACCGCAATCGGTCCGAAAAGACAGGCACTCTGGACGTACCGAGAGAGCACAGAGCTCACCTACGCGTTTAGCGGAAGTGACAGCCAGTAGGAACGCGGTCTTGAAGGACAGCTGTCCCAACGGCGCCTGCTCGAGCGGCTCAAACGGGGCCAAGGACAACCGACGAGGACCAATTGAAGATCCCAAGTCGGAGCCAAGGAGCGTTGCACCGGCTTAACGCGTCGAGCGCCAAGCAGGAAACGCTTCACAAGAGGGTGGCTGAACAAAACAGTCCCCTCAAAACCCTCATGATAGGAGGATATAGCTGCCGCATATACCCTCACCGTCGAAGCCGACAGTCTTCCAAGAAGAGACTGGAGATAACTCAGAACAGCATCCAAGGGGCAGGAGACTGGGTCCCAGCCCCCCCCCCTTACACCACTCTTGGAACGCACGCCATCTGCCCGCGTAAACCGCGACAGTGGAGAGAGCATGCGTACACCGGATGGTATCAACCACCGAGGGATCCATCCCCTCCAGACTCACCCTCCCACCAGCCACACCACCAGGCGTTGACCCAACACCGGAGGCTGGAACAACAATCCGTTGCGCTGTGAGAGGGCCGTCGCTGACCACGGAATGACCCAAGGAGGAGCGACCAGAAGCTGGATTAAGACCGGGAACCACACTGACGTGCCCCGGTCCGGTGCGACCAGGATCACCGTCCTGCGCTCCCTCCGTATCCGCTCCAACAGCTGACTCAATAGCTGTACAGGAGGGAAGACGTACAGAAGACTGCGCAGTCTGCGGGATGCCCACAGCCACAGATCGCGCGCCGCCCGGAGCAGGCGGGCGGAACGAGTCCCACCCTGCCTGTTGATATACGCCGCCGCCGTCATACTGTCTGTCCTGACCAAAACGTGTTTGCCTACCAACAGGTGGTCGAACCGTTTGAGGACCAGGAAGACCGCCTTCAACTCCAACACATTGATATGCAGGGCAGCCGAGCCAGCATGACCTGTCCAGCTGCCCCCCACTGCATGGGTCCGACACGTCCCTCCCCAACCCGTGAGAGAGGCGTCGGTGAAGACCATGACGTGTGAGCCCCTGCTGCCCATGGGGACCCCAATGGAGAGGGTACCCAGCCTCCCCCAGTGGGCGAGATCTCCCCATATCGACAAAGGAACCGTCAACCGTTTCCTTTTGTCCCTCACCGGATCTATTCTCAAAGAGACAAACCACCTCTGTATCCTCCTCATAAAGAGGAGGCCAAGAGGAACCACCGTGTGAGCAGCCGACATAAGGCCCAGCAGACGCATCACCTGCAGCGCCGTAACCGTCCCTCCCAGACGGAAACCCCCGAGCGAGCGACGGATAACCCCCTGACGCTGCTCCGAGAGGGTCGCAATCATGGGCCTCGACCTCAATGTCAAGCCCAAGTACTCCACCTGTTGACTGGGAAGAGGGGTACTCTTCTCCCAATTCACAGCAAAACCCAGGCTGGTGAGGAATTCCACCACCAGCCGAGTATGAGACCTGGCAACCTCCTCTGAACGGCTGAGGAGTAGAATGTCGTCGAGATAGAACAGGACTTGTATCCCCCGACGACGTAATGGCCCCAGAGCAGCCGCCACGCACTTGGTGAATGTGCGGGGAGCCAGAGAATAACCGAACGGCATTCTGTGGTACTCGTACGCTACGCCCTGAAACAGGAACCGTAGGAACTTCCTGTGAGGAGGGAAAATGGGGATGTGAAAATACGCATCCTTCAAGTCTATGAAGGTGAACCAGTCCCCCCTCCTGACAGCAAGCAGAAGGAGTCGGACGGTCAACATCCTGAATGGTCTCGCTACAATCAACCGATTGAACGCGGACAGATCCAGTATAGGTCTGACCCCCCCTGTTTTCTTGGGTACCAGAAAATAACGGGAGTAGACGCCTGACATTGCGTCCTCTCTCGGGACCACAACGACGGCCTGCTTCGCCAACAGAGATTGGATCTCGTCGGCCAGGGCTGTCACTGCGTCTGACCCTAACAATAGGGTCGGCACCAAACCTGAGAACGGAGGATGGGGTTGTGCGAACTGCAAAACCAGCCCCGCCTCTAACGTTCTCCGCATCCACCGATTCAAAGGGCATTCCAGTCGCCATATGTGAATATAATCCCACAGCGCCCCCGCCGTCAACTGACGCTGGGCCGCAAGGAACAGTAGATAGTTGGCCCGGTCCCCCCCGTCGTGCAAAGCACCCAAGGGGGGACCCCGACAGAAAGGGCCGGTTTGATACGGGAGGAGCTGTCATCAAACTTGTGGACACACACTCGCCCCCTGAACACCCCTCCAGCGCATGCTGAGGAGTTGTTCCGCAGCTAGACACGCAAGGCATGAGGACCCCATGGGCTCCTACACGCCGAAGCCCTGCAGTGATATTGCTACCACTCAAATCACGCTCGCCTCTCCTTTGCAGACCACTGCCGGTTTGACGGGAGTGGGAGGCAACAGCGCGATACCCCGCCTGGCGAAGGCGAGGCCGGGGCAACCCCTGCTGAGCATTCAACAGAAGAGGCAACGAGTCCCTCTGCTGACCACTGGAGCTAGTGGCAGCTGTAACACCAGGTTCCTCCCACCCACAACCTGCGGTGTAGGAACCACGCGACGACGGAACATTCTCACGGACAGACCCAGGCTCAGCCATCAACTGGGTGTCAGCCCCTGCCCCCATGAGAGGTGAAGAATGGGGCCGCATACGCTTCAATGAAGGTTCGCGGCCCACAGCCAAAGGAGAACGATCAGAGCCCCGCTTCTGTGGGTAACAGAGAGAGGATTGAACGGGGAGCGGGCTGCTCGCGGCAAAATGACGACGGCTTGTTTTACCAAACTCGAATTCACCCAAAATGGCCGATCCCTTTGCCGCCAAGGCTGTCGGCCTCGCGATACCCTGTTGACACTCCAACCAGGGCACCACTGGCGGGGGAAACATGGCCGCCTGTCGAGGATCTCGCCACAGTCGTTGACGAGACCGTGCTCCCACCTCTGGCTGCACAGCGTGAGGCGGTGTAGGACCCAGATCAACAACCACCTGCGCCTCCACAGAACGCCCAAAAAGACTATCTGTGGAAAAAGGAGTCGTGAGGAGAGAAAACCTATCCTCTTCCCCAAGAGGAGACTGCTCCAACCAAACATGCCTAACAACCAAAGTCGATAGCATCCTAATCCTCCCCGCAGTTATAGCTTGCGACTGAGTCAAGATCTCTATAACACCACAAACATGAATCACGTTTACAATGCTGGTTGGCCCCAAAGTCCTACTACCCGACGCCATTGTGGATAGGAAAGTAGCCAGCTGAGCCATAACACTGGCCGCCGCTAAATGCCATCCTGTAGCAGTATACCACTCATCAGTCCATGCTGCCACCCTCCGAGCCGATATGCTATCAAGCATCGGCCGGGGGCGGAACGTCGTTCATCCCCGCCTGGGCACATAAAAGAAGCTACCTGGCTGCTTAGCCAAGGTACCCCCGGCCTGCACCCCGTTGTTAGCCCCTCCACCCGTAAAAAAGGTAAATAGAGCTCAGCGAACCCCCCCACATCCACCACCGACTGACCTTCATCAATGAAGCTGGTAAGAGGAGGGAAAAGCGGTATCCCGCGGCGGGGTTTATTAGACATTCCAGCGTCAACATCAGCGTTAGCAGAATTAGCAGTAGCAGTATTAGCGTTAACAGCATGTTCCAGGATCGCCAGGACATCGTCCACTGCAGTGGAACGATCGCCAAACCGCCCCGGCCCTGGTGCCGAAACATACTCCACAGCACGACCAACACCGACATTGATGCCTACTGACACAGACCTCACCTTTGTACAAGCCGACCCGCTAGTCAAACCTTGCACGCTGCCCCTCGATCCGTCGTCGTCAGCCGAGGAACCATCATCACAGGTCTCATGTGTCGCCGAAACAAGCTCCGGAGAATCCAGGGAAAAAATCCTCCGGTAAGCCTTCAACATTACGAATCTTCCTTAATCTTTTCATCCTGCTAGTTTACGTACGGTGCACGCAGCCGATACGCTGGAACGAAAATTAGAGGAAGAGTGTTTGGTGACCAGAGTCATGGTTATGTAGGCTACGCCTCCTTAGGGGCGGGCCCCATTCAGGTGTGGGTGCATGTAGTTTGTTCGTTGGGGATACAGTAGGTATCCTAGGAGATAAGGGGTATCTCATAAGGCTCAGAGCGGGACACGATAAGCAAATACGATATATAACATACAGTTTATATATTATATAATATATTATGTATACTCTTTGAATAGAAAAAAATAAAGAGTTTGAAGTTGATATAATGTGCTTGTGTAGTTATTTTTCTGTTAACTTATTCACATGGATTTTAAAACTGAACCTTAAGTTATAGTAACTGCAAATATTTGAGTTGATTAACTTAAAAATTTGAGGTGATTAACTTAAAAGAAATTAGGCATAAGAATGACTAAATTTCTTTGAGTTCTGTTAACTTAATCACATGGATTTAAGGTTGAACCTTAAGTCACAGTAACTGAATATATTTGAGTTGCCTCCACTAGAGAACTTTAAGTCACAGTAACTGAACATATTTGAACTGCCTTAACTGAGAACTGTAAGTCACAGTAACTGAACATATTTGAGTTGACACCACTTGAGAACCTTAAGTCACAGTAACTGAACATATTTGAATTGCCTTAACTGAGAACTGTAAGTCACAGTAACTGAACATATTTGAGGTGACTCCACTTGAGAACCTTAAGTCACAGTAACTGAAACATATTTGAGTTGACTCCACTTGAGAACTGTAAGTCACAGTAACTGTAACTGAGGGGTACAATTCCCTGACTGTATTGAGAGTATGGTATTATTAAACCACTACTTAGTTATGTACTTTAATTACTGGCCATACAGTACACGGTATATCTGGTGAACACCCACACAAGAATACAACAATGACACCTAAAGTTCTATTTGGAGGGATTTATTATTATAGCAGCAACGGTAGGTTACAGAATGAGAATTATACTTGCGCTTGTAAGGCGAAGAACACTTAAGTAGGTCAAGAGCGTAAGTCCATGAGCATAGTAAGATGGGTATAACTGACGCCACCTGTAGCATAAGAATTACATAAGGCACACTCGTAGTCAGCTGGAGACACTAAGGGGGTTCCCTCCGGTTGTAAGCCAGCAGGGTAGAAGAATGTTCGGGAGCAAAGTCTGAATCAACGCGGAGTAAAGAAGCTCCAGCTACGGGAGGCGGTACATTACTCCCTTGATCGGCAGACAAAAGCAACAGCTACAATCCAAGTATGCTCGACAGCATGGACGAAAGCCAGCCAGCCTCTGTGGTCCTAGAGGCGGGCTCGATGGTGCTCCTCACAGGGTAGATCCCACACAGCAGTGGGGTAGACGGTTCTCTGCTCCAGCAGCCACAGTACCAAAGCAATATAATCCAGCCGGAAAAGGCTCTGCATTCGCCGGTCTAGATTCTCCTGTGCACTATACTTCACATTAAACTATGTTGAACTTGACGTTATTTCACTAAACTATGACACTTTTGCAATCCTATTCGCACATGTTATAAGTGCTCTATTTAGACGCAAGGTTGCTCACTTCACTTGGTCGTTGACTCGTGGTGAAGGCTTTACTAGTAATGAACAAACGATGAACTGAATGAACTGCTGCTGTTTCCACCTGCGCCGTATTTATACGTAAGGTGAATAATCTAGTGCCAACCTCAGTTCTGTCTCGTATTACTGCGCAAACCTGGACATGTTGAGACATGTCTTGGCGGTGGCTTTGAACTTGTCATTGGGGGTATGGCCGTTGGCGCCTAGGGGTCGCTGTCCAATAGGAGAACGAGTATTATGGTCTGGTTTGTACCTAGGTAAAGGGATATTCCGTGTATATATACAAAGAATATACAAGGGATATCAAACGATAAATATATATATTCGGTTTAATCTGACCCTTTGTAACAGTAACTGACCATATTTGATTTGACTTAACTGAGAACCTTAAGTCACAGTAACAGACCATATTTGAGTTGCCTTAACTGAGAATTGTAAGTCTTAGCCAACTGAAAACATTTGAGTTGATCAACTTAAAAAATTTGAGGCAGGAGATTATGTAAATTTTTTTAAGTTCTGGAAACTTATTCGGGTTTACAGTGCACACACACACAGACACACACACACACACACACACACACACACACACACACACACACACACACACACACACACACACACACACACACACACACACACACACACACACACACACACACACACACACACACACAAACACAGGGACACAGACAAACAAGAGGCTGTCAGGCTGGCAGATGTTCCACAGGGAGGGCAAACTGATACATGCCCATTGTCTAATTGCAGGTTTATGAAATCTGCAGGTTGTGGATGCCAAGCGCTTTCCAGGCGGATGCCAAGCGCTGGCTGTGACAGCAGGTCGTGACCTCTCTGTAATCGTGGTGTCGATGCCATCTCCCTCGCTCATCTGGTGCACACATCTGTGCCAACGCATAGCATCTCTGGACAATGGTGTCGGAGCACGCGTCGGAAAAACCTCAAATAAATCAGAGTGACAGCAGCTTTGTTTTTTCCTTACACAGCACCGTCTTAAAGTTAGGTTGTATTGTGTTAAAGCACAACACTGGTGTAATTTAAAATGTTTTTTTGGTTTGCCAGCGTTGCCTATGAAAGGTCTTAAGCACTTGATGCATTGCACTCTCACTCTTTAGCCAATACATATTGTTTTCGGGCATCCGCGGAGAGACTTGTGTCCCATGTGCCTTTGCATGTGTTGTGTTACTGGTAATGCCCTTTTCTTGTTGTTCTGTTGTTGTTTTTGTTTGGGGGTTTTGTACTGTATTTGTAATAAATACAAGTGTCTGTGTAGCTAAGGGGCTACACAACCCGGACTGTATTAAAGATTGTTTAGATTAAACCACTACTAAAGAATATTAATAGCCAGACAGTATAGTTAGACAAAATGGCGGACACTCAATTGACGGCACGAGGACAAGGATACCTGGTTTATAAGCATTTTAATCGTCATAGCAACATACATCTGAATTATCACGGTTCTCCTTTAATAATCGAATGTCAGGGTATCAAAGTCAGCGGTAATGAATAGTTCCTAGGTTACGTATATTCTCGACCGGAGCTCTGCAGGGAGTGAGAAGAAACGAGGCGATACAGGGAAAAGCAAGGGTAGCTGGAGACAACGGTTTCCCTCTGGAGCTCCAAGCTCCGGAGGAATTGTAGACTGGTCGGATAATCCTGTCGTCGCTGGAAGAAAAGGGGTCTCGTACGGAACCGGTCCTTGTAATCCTAGCGCCCGATGGCAGGGTTAATAGCTATTAATCCAAAAGCCTGTTGGCATAGATGGTAGCTAGCTAGCTTCGTTTGTACTGGAAGCTAACCCGCAGACGGTCTTCAAAGAGTAGTTATATCCAAACGCCGCTGGGTTTAACTATACGTTTCTCCACGTTACTTCGCTTACACAAGTCACTATACTGCGCCAATAATGGCTCTACAATATTATAGTCGTATCTAAGTAGCTACTAGCTATCTGTAACGATACACCGCTTGTAGGTCTGTGTACAACTGTACCGGACGTATCACGCTCTCGCTCTGCTGCTTCTCCTGTTCTGATACTGCCGACTCGCGGCTGCTTGCACCATCCACAATATATATACTCAGACTGATCTCTATGGGGCTCAGCCGATTTACCTGTCAGGAATCAATGCGCCTGCTATGGGCAAGTCTGAACTTGTCTGAACATGTCTAGAACCATGTCTGGGGGGCTCGTCACTGGCGCCTCCAATGTCAAGGGCGGGACTCAATGAGGCGAGCGGAGAATACTATTATGCAAACAGATGGCATAAAGATATATCTTATATATATAAACAATATACAAGTTATACAAAATAATAAACGCAGACTTTCAGTGTTAATCTGGACCTTCAGAACAGTCTGGGTTTTATTCGTATTGGTTGGTAAATGTAGTTTGTTATATATTTTTGTTTCTCAATTGTTGTGTGCACCATAACCCAGGATGAGATGCTGGTTGATGACCCCCTCCCCCATCCCTCTTGTTTTTCAATTGAAGTCTGAAGTGTTGAGACCTCTGTTGAATAAAGAGCAACTGAAAAAAACTGAAATATATCTCTGCCTCATCTTTAAAACCCCGGTGACCTCGGTACATTATGTTCTTGTCTGATTTGCCTTCCGTCCAGGACGTTGGATCTTTTCTAATAACATTCAAAACAGCTCACAGTGAACACATTGAAATTATTATTATTTTTATTATCCTTCAAGTGTTTTAATAAAAAATTTCCCAAGTGTCTCTTAGCTCTTTAAATGCCACGGAAACCTGTACTCGTTTTGATAATGCAATTA
Organism: Notolepis coatsorum; assembly: GCF_963971535.1. NCBI lineage: Eukaryota > Metazoa > Chordata > Actinopteri > Aulopiformes > Paralepididae > Notolepis > Notolepis coatsorum. The sequence goes on along the minus strand of NC_140167.1, from coordinate 192,878,087 downwards.
GCGTAGCCTGGCTTTGCTCGGAGCTAGCCCATGGCTCACCATTTAAAATCGGAGGAGGGATCTCAAGGTTTCAGAATATATCAAATATGCCATGCTAGCTCACAGGTCAATAATAAGGACTTATAACATCCAAATGTTTTAGGTAATGTAATTGTGGTGGAACCGGAGAGGTAAATTATGCGTGTGGTCAAATCTTCATGGTTGATGCAAATTTATTGTTAAAGCGTTGCCAATCAAATACAAATTCAGGTGTGAACAGAGGTGTCAGCTGAAAACATCCATGTAATGGGACTTGCATAGCAGGTTTCAGGTATGAATATGAACAGATATTCCATAGCTGAAATGAAGCAGAGAAATATTATGTGCATGACATTGACTCAGAAAAAAAACAATTCCCCACTTTTCAATCTCCTTATTGAATTTTAAGTGGGAGTTAATGCCTCATTTGCTCAGTAAACAGTTCTTCTGATGAATGGGGAATTACCCAGTTCTTGGGCATTTCATTGTTTTATTCCACTCATCCCTTGAGTGGTGCAGCAGAATGAAACCAAAGAGATTGGAATTTAGGAAGAGGGAAGACTGGAAAATGAATGGGAGGCGATGTCCTCACTGAAAACTCAAAACAAACTGCCTAAATATCAAGAATGTCAATTTCAATATTGTAAATCGATATTTTCTCAATTTGATGTCAAAACTAGCCAAATTGTTAGCCTATCTTACCTGTAGTGTTTGTAAATAGTCAAAAAGGGTGAAATACAGTATGTCATCAGAACGCACCCAAAATATAATATTTTGACATTCTGAGTGACATTTAAAATGTCAATATGTTTCTAAGACCCTAAACATGGCAAATTCGTTGCTCCTCTACTTTTACATTTGTTTGGCTATTGTGTCACAAAGTAAATAAACTCCCTTTGAAATGGGGACCGCTGTGTAATTTATGTTTAATGTAGACCTTTTATAGCTTTGACTGCCAGAGTGGAGTGGACTCAACCTTGATGGGGACTGGACTCGAGACTGGACTCGGACTCGAGATTTAGTGACTCGACTACAAATCTCTGAAACAACCTTTAGATTCACCAGGGCCCTCATTCATCAATAGTGTGCGTAGAACATTTCTATTTCCACACGTAAGCACGGAATGTAGAACTAGTGTACGCACAGGGAAGTCGGGATTCATCGTACGCAGGCTCTATGCTCCTCCGTGTTGATGAATACCACTTTGTTCTACCGTCAATGCTCGTGCATGATTATCCATATATGGTCATGAAAATGAGGAAACACCCCCCATGGGATGTGAAATAATGGACCGACCCGAGCGGGACTCTGAGAAACTCCACGGAGAATTCACTGCTGTCGAACCAAGAAGACACTATCGCGTATTATGGGATAAACAGTGGTGCAGTGCTAGTATAACTCGGTATAACGGCGTTATACCTCAGTCACTGAGGCTGAAGTACGCGCAATCGCTTTTTACATGGCATTATCCAACCGGACTCCCGGAGAAGCATGCAGCTGCAGAGCCGCAGAGCCAGCGGCGCTCTCTGGGCCACGCGCTGACGGCCGCGCTGTGAGGCAATAGTATCCAGCTGCAGGACGAGAGCAGCCAAAAAAAACTGTGCATGCGCGTGCACGCGCGCACGCGCATGGAGCGTTTGACCTACTGTCAATTTGCCACTGCACCACTGGGGATAAATAAAAGGCGGATTTGTAAACGGTGATGTCAGATATCAACGGCTCCCTAAGACCATTGCTGCAATTCTGCCTGGACAGCTCAAAATACTAATAAAGACCGTTCGTTGACCACTGTTTGGCGTTGGTTGTGTGTCATTATAACCGTGCTGTAATATGAATGCCTTTATTAGTTGTGTTCGATTGGCTATATGATTTTTAGAGGCATCTATTTTGTTGTCGGCTAATAAAGACCGCGCTGGAATATGACTGCCTTTCCCCGTGTTGTTTGATTAATACCAGGGATTAAAGTTCTCCTCAATTTGATTCCAAATCGCGATGGATCTCCCGTCAATTTTCTACCTGCTGCATATGATTTCTAGAGGCATACTACAATCCATTTTGATGTCAGTATTGGGTAGCCTACATAAACAATAATACGAGCTATACAAGAACAATGAATCTTACTGCCATGTATGATGTAGCCGATACGCCATGTGTAGCCTGCCTATAATGTGATCAATACAAACATGAACTTGAATTCCATCATGTCTGTGTGCGGGTCACTGCGGGAACTCACAAGGCTGTTGTCACAATGTAAATAAGAACGTGCACTGAAAAGTTACAGTATGTAGTTGGTTGATCATTTGTATGACAGTCAGTAAACCATTGCAAAAAGTATCCGTTTTATTTAATGAATTGAAAACATTCAGCATCGCCTTCCTCCCGGCATCCAGCAATAACATGTATCAGGCAAATGCGCATCGCAACATTGACTGAGTGGAATCCCTTTCTATTCACATAACTGCATTTGTGATGGAGCTTTGACAGCTACAGTAACAGTCTATTGGTCGATCCATCTCCAATATCACGATGGATCGTACGTGCCGCGGTGGCAAAGACCCGAGGGTGGAGAGGATCTTGAATGAATTCCATCATCATATATATATGTTGTGTGCAGTGGTGCAGTGGCAAATTGACAGTAGGTCAAACGCTCCACGCGCGTGCGCGTGCGCGCGTGCGCGCGCATGCACAGTTTTTTTTGGCTGCTCTCGTCCTGCAGCTGGATACTATTGCCTCACAGCGCGGTCGTCAGCGCGCGGCCCAGAGAGCGCCGCTGGCTCTGCGGCTCTGCAGCTGCATGCTTCTCCGGGAGTCCGGTTGGATAATGCCATGTAAAAAGCGATTGCGCGTACTTCAGCCTCAGTGACCGAGGTATAACGCCGTTATACCGAGTTATACCAGCACTGCACAGTGTCTGTCCACTATGTTTGTTACTTTGTTATTCCCCCCCCCCTATCTATGTAAAGCGACCTTGGGTCTCTTGAAAGGCGCTATATAAAATGAAGCTATTATTATTATTGTTATTATTATTATTATTATCATCACATCTGTGCGGGAGCTCACAAATAGACTGTTAGTCTCAGTGAAGTTTCAACGGAGGTCTAACCAACAAATTGAAGTAGAAAGCATTTCGTGACCAATCTTATTTGGAAACATGACACACAAAATAATTTGCTTTTTATTTGAAACAATATCTAATCGCGTTTGGAGGTTGGTGTTTTGCGTCTGCCCCCCCGTGCCAAACAAGCAGGCCAACCTCTTGTTCGTGTGTGAGCCCGTTATAATTACACTACTGTCGCTATTTTACAATGAACTATAATGAATTACGGGTCATACAGAAGTTGAACACTAATGCACGGAAGCTTATTTCCGCCTTGAAACGAATGCAGGACTGAGGAGTGCTTATGCGTAGTAACGATATTCTACCACTGGGCGTCAGGTACGCCTGGTCTGACCTGTGCGTAGATGTAAGCACGGAGTCAAGTTCAAATCGAAATTGATGAATCCCACTCTTTGCTTAGAAATGATCGTACGCACAGGGTAAGCACAGATCTGTGCGTAGAACACGTTGATGAATGAGGGCCCAGGTCTGGTGGGGAAGTGGGGGGGGGGGGGGGGGGGGGGATAGACATGGGGGTTGTGTTGATACTTTATAATAACAACCCACTGAGCGGTTCCAGGGGGAAGGATGAGTGTTCCTGGAAAAACAATCAACATGAAGTCAATATACCTCATGTCCTCACTTGCATTCCGAAATGCTCCCTAAGTGTACTGTGGTGATATTCATTTTGGGATATAGCTGGAAACAACAGAGCGTTCAACTAAAATAAAACCATCTGCAATGTTCAGGCTGGGATAAAACAGACAAAGTCTTTGCAGCTCTGCTTGAAGAGAAAATAACTTTTTCAAAATGACTGTTAGTCAGTCATTCAGTCAGTCAGTCAGTCAGTCAGTCAGTCAGTCAGTCAGTCAGTCAGTCAGTCAGTCAGTCAGTCAGTCAGTCAGTCAGTCAGTCAGTCAGTCAGTCAGTCAGTCAGTCAGTCAGTCAGTCAGTCAGTCAGTCAGTCAGTCAGTCAGCAGCATAAGTCAGTCAGTCAGTCAGTCAGTCAGTCAGTCAGTCAGTCAGTCAGTCAGTCAGTCAGTCAGTCAGTCAGTCAGTCAGTCAGTCAGTCAGTCAGTCAGTAAGCCAGTCAGTCAGTCAGTCAGTCAGTCAGTCAGTCAGTCAGTCAGTCAGTCAGTCAGTCAGTCAGTCAGTCAGTCAGTAAGCCAGTCAGTCAGTCAGTCAGTCAGTCAGTCAGTCAGTCAGTCAGTCAGTCAGTCAGTCAGTCAGTCAGTCAGTCAGTCAGTCAGTCAGTCAGTCAGTCAGTCCCCTCCCCGCTCACATGCAGATGCTTCTGTGTGGCCAGGGTTCTGTGTTCCATGCAGCAACATCCATCATTCTATTCAGTGTTTTTCACTGGCTTGCTGCTTATCCAATGCCAAGAGCTTACAGTAGCTTCATAGCATCACACAAGCCTTACCCCCACCCCCCCCCCCCAACCCCCCACCCCCACCCTCCCAAACCCCAACATGCCCCCCCCCCCCCAATTGAGCACTGCAGCTGTGTTGAATATTTCAGCAGGGAACTGGAAACAGCCAACTCCACCACCACCATCATCGACCATCTAAGTCCAACAGGAATTCTCAGAACAAGA